>NW_015506062.1:136330-156914 GCF_001515645.1 Sinocyclocheilus grahami | reverse complement strand
GGAAGGGCTCCTGATCCCCAGTCCAGCCCAGGATGGGCTCCTGATCCCCAATCCAGCCCAAGATGGGCTCCTGATCCCCAGTTCTGCCCAGGAAGGGCTCCAGCCCAAGAGCTCTCTCCAGTACCCGCTCCTCAAATATGCACACCCTTCCACCCGCTCCAGCCTCCTCCAGCTCTGTCGTCTGGCAGCCCCTCTGCTCGCCCTGAGCCCACCATCATTGCCGTGCGAGCCCCGCAGGACTGCCATCATCGAGCGTCGCCGGGGTTGGAGTCTCCCTCACCTCTGCCTCCAAGGCCCGGACTCTGCCTCGGCCCATAGACCCAGTGGCTCCACCTCGGCTCCTAGCTCCCTCGCCTCCACCGTCACCCATCGATCCATCAGCTCCACCGGGCTCCCTCGTCCCTTGGTCGGGCATCGACCCGCCATCGCCTCTGGACTCCTCTCTTCTGGCTGCGCCTCGTCGCTCTGTCCTACCGGCTCCGTTGGGCTCCTTCCTCCCGTCAGCTCCACCTTGGTCCTCAGTCACTCCGTCTCCGCCGCGGATCTCTGGATCTCCGCCTCGGTCGCCAGAGCCCTCGGCTCCACCCTGGCCCCCCGGATCCTCGGCATCCCCCTGGCTCGTTGGCTCTCCGCCTCGGGCTCCGCCGCCGTTGGTCGGCCCCCTGGAGTCGGTTGACATTCCTCCTCCATGGCTCCTCCCTCCGTCGGCTCCACCGTGGGCTGCTATTATGGCTGTGGCCAGGGTCCCACCTGGCTCCTCCTCCTGCTCCGGTTCCCTCCTGTCGTCTCCCTGGCTCCTCCCTCCATCGTCACCTCCCTGGACTCTATTAGCCGTCCTCCTCCTGGAAGTCTGTCCTCCGCCAGAACCTCCACCTGTCTGCTCTGCCTGCCACCCCTTTGCCTTCCCCTGTCACCATCTCACATCCTCTGCGTTGTCCTCCTCCTAGTCCCCCTCCGCCCCTCCCTCTGTTTCTACGGTGCAAGGACGCACCTTCCGGGAGGGGGGAGTAATGTAACACCCCTGTGGACTGTTTGTTGTGGTTTCTTCCCCTTTTGTTGGTTTAGCCCGTTCAATCATTAGTGTGCTCACCTGTCTGCCCCTCATTTTCTGCCCTATAAGTTCCTGTCTCATGTATTCTAGTATTGCTGGTTATTGTGAATGTTACCCCGAGTGTGTCTGTCTCATCTGCCGTGTTGTCTCTACATTAAATATCCTTGTCGTCCTCGTCATCCTGCCTGCCTCCACACACTGTGACCGTGACACATATTTTGCATGTCTCTCTTATTTAACACACCTGATGCATATAACCAGCTCATTAGAAGAGAGCTCCATGCATGAACTGTGTTCCGACTGATATGGTCCCTACCTAGTGTTCGTTGCTCCCTTCTTCCTGAGAATGGGAAATCCATTTAAGTTTACTTAACTTCGGAACATTAATTTACGGATCTGCGCTATGCCACCACCTGCAGCATCTTCACACACAGACGAAACTTACTAGAGGAGTGTTTAGTTTGACATAATGTACCACTGTAAATAAATACACTTTAAATTCACATCTGGCACACTTTAATGCACCTTTGAATGGAACATATACGCTCCCTTCGAACTGGAATCATGGTGGAATATCCTTGATGTCCACTTTGCAGGGCACTTACGGTCAATTAGAACAAACTTCTGAAGTGATAAGAGATACAAAATGTTTAGAGCAGTGATACATAAGGACTGGAATTGAGAACCACTGGCCTGTTTGAATTCAACTTAATGTGAAGTGTTCGTCATGTGAAGATCTGTTATGTGAGCTACAACATGGCTCCCACACAATGAAATAGAGATTGTAAACATTTACATGCAGGAGAGAGAAATTAACAAACTCACTAAAAAACACACTAGGTTTTCTAGTGATTCATAGCAGAAGCCTGATATCGTTTTCCAGATTCCAGGAAAACAGTGGATAGTACAGTCATTTGTAACCACTGAAATGAGTTCAAATGATTCACCTCAGCATCTCGCTGGCAGCTCATGCATATATAGTGTACTTCGGACGGAGCCCTTATATATATACACAGCTAATTAATTACCTTTGCTTTGCTGAGTATTTCATTAGCTATTTATGCCCCATTGCTCTGGTGTTTGGAATAAACACATTGTGTGTGACAACAGAATAGTGTTAGCTGTAAATTTCTTAAGATGACCTGTCATGATTTAAATGCCATGTAAAGAAAAGAAGGTTACTCACACAGACAGTTGTCTCCAGCAGAGTTTAAAATGGCTATTATTCACTGGGGGGACCCTAGAAGATTTAGTTAGTTAGTTAGTTATGCATGATTTGGGGACACTTAAAACAAATATATAAATCTAACACTTAAAATTTTATAGATTTAGTGTATCATATAAATGTCACAAGGCAAGTTCTTTGTTTTCACACAATCTGCTTTCACCTCACTTGAGGGTTAGGTTTATAGGGGTGGACCTTCATGCTTTTTTATTTTATTTTATAATTTTATTCATTAATTCCTAAAAATCATACAAATGATTAGGTTTATAGGGGTGGACCTTCATGCTTTTTTATTTTATTTTATAATTTTATTCATTAATTCCTAAAAATCATACAAATTCATAAGAAATCGTAAGGTAACAAAACAAACACCTGTATATGAGTTGGACCTTTGCAGTACTGTACAGTGCAAAATAAATAAAGGCCCGGTTTCACAGTCAGGGCTTAGACTAAGCCAGGTTTAGGCCATAGTTCAATGAGGATATTTAAGTATCTTTTATAAACGTTCATTAGGAAAAAAAAACATTGGTGCTGATATATTTTAAAATGTCAGTTCAAGTTTATTTCAGTTAAAACAGCTCAGACATGCATTTTAGTCTGGGACTAGGCTTAAGCCTTGTCTGTGAAACCCGGGGAAAGAGTAATATTTGGGAAACTGTGTAGCTTGGTTATGATGCTGGAATGTCATCAATGAAGCTTACCATATATTTAAATTGAATCAATACACTAACTCAGGTGTCTTAAATGTGTTTTGTCAACACCCATTTTTTCATTGGAAAAACATCTTACATTTGCAAATATGTAGCTATATGTACGTTAGACTGCAATTTTTAGCTGAAGTTAACAATAAAGGCAGTTAAACACCAACAGCTTCGGTTCCTTTCACACTATGATTACAGGGTCAAATGATCAATTAGTAAATTATTTTCTTATTTAAATTATATTCTTTGCTCAATGCAATTGTAGCGGATCAGCTCATGGGGAAATATGAATAATTAACCATAACTAGTTCTGTCAGGACCACTATCGTCAAAATGATAGATACTGTAGGGTAAACAGTGATAATTTAATAATTTAGCTCAAAGGGAATCATTTAAGATTTTAAAGGGAACTCCACCATTGATGTAGATGAATTGCTTCAATCTAATTATAAACTATAAGGCCTTTATGCTGTAGAAAGAGGAGCAGTGCTCACATCTACCTTGATATAACTGTACTGAGATTTCTTCTTCAAAGAAACAATTTAAACAATACTGCAATTTTGTGATTTCTTCACTAAAGCATATTACATTATGGTACAGTTTGGACATGCCGCTGAGCTGAGATTCAGACTTACGCTTTGTCAGGACAGATTTATGCTTTAATACTGAAATTAGGGTTTCTTTGCTAAAATCAGATTAACCTTACACTGATACCATTAAGCATGAAATACATAAAGACTCTACCAATTATAATAGCGGTACCAATTCAAACCCCCACTTTATCTGCATCTCAACAAGCCAGCAAATAGGGACACAACAGGGCATCTGAAGTCAATCCTATTTTAACCTGGGCTATCACGCACACACTTTTAAGTTGCCAGTGTTTAAACTCATAACTTTCGTTTTATCATGCCCGCATATTCTCCACCAAAATCTGTAGCGGATCAGCTCATGGGGAAATATGAATAATTAACCATAACTAGTTATAATTAACTATTCATATTTTAGATCCACTGTAGATATTTAGCTGACCACTCAGGGTCAACTGTCTTGTCAATTCTAAGACGTTAATTTCCTGGTTAAGGGAAATAACTTTCTTACTGTACAATTCTATAAGTTTGTAACGTAAATCTGCATGATTATTGACTCCGGTTATGAGTAAACAATGAACACGTCAAGTGTGATACAAGTAAGGTTTTATTAACTACATAAACACTTAAACTAGTCTAACATACTACATAAACACATTAAGCCGGTCTAACATACACATACACACACACACATACAGTTGGTATAGGAAAGGGTTAAAGTTTAACTCAGCATAGAAAGAGGCATAAAGAATGGATTTTATGGAACACTTTGCATGTATATTCAACAGATCAAAGCCTTCAGGGATACGTCAGATTCTGAGTTCAAACACACCTTGTAGAAAGGTGTAACTGATACTTAATGCATCAATTTAATCGACTAAGTTTGATACTTGCGTATGTCTGAAAAAGATTCCTGATGCAATCTTAAGGTCCAAGGTCTTGCTGAAATTAGTTGATGAAAAGAACCAGTTTGAGTCAGAGTCTTTGGTGAATGAAAGTCGAGGCCGAAAGGCCTGGCACAAGCTTTGGTATCCTGCAGCGTTTTTCTCACATCTTCTTAGCTTATGACCGAACCACCGACTGGGGCGGGTCTCTTGAAGTGTGGCCTTTAAAGCCTGCAGAGATTCACGCCTCTCAAGATGGGCTTGCCCAATGGGGAAGTCCGGAATCTCAAGTGGGAGTTCTGCGTTTTTATGGCCCTTTGTCTCTAAGCATTGTATTTTGCATATGTAATTCACTTGGGTGTTGATGCAGACATTAGTAATGATTCTTAGAACATCAATATGTTGCATAGGTATCAGCATATAATATACACACTTGTTTCGATCATAGGAAGGCGAATTCATAGATACTAGACATGAAATAGTTACTTATATGAATGTGTGGTTTATCGTAAGCACGGATAAAAATAGTCTATAATACAACAGATTAAATACAACACAGCAATAATATACACACTGGCCTGAAGAAAATGGGTGTTCATTCAAAGAAGGTTTTCCTATGAATTAATTAGTAGAACAGTCCATTTCTCCTGTGCATTTGTACCCCTTGTTTCTGGAGAAAGCAGAATGAGAGCCGGCTCGCATTCCACAAGGTTGTAAATGTATCGGGTTCCCATGAAACCAGGGTCTTGTTCGGCGTCCTGGGGTGTTACAAAGTATTTGTGAAATCTAGCTAACAAAATATATATTGTGTGTTGGAGTGGTCCAGACGCTACACAATGTTATAACCTCAAAACACGTTTGCCATAGTGTATGATTTAGAAACTACTACATATTGAGGTTTGCTTTCCATAATCTGCTCTGTGTGTATGGCTATTCTGATTAAGTAAATTTGCTTAGTAGCTAAACACAGGTCATGATAAAAGGCTCAGCGACTTGTTGAAGCAAGCTAAAACACCATGGTTGTTTCAAAAAACGCATTTTATCTCACATTTGCTTTTGTTAGCATTATTGTTTAGGTTTAGGCTAGGGTTTTTGTGTAACGGGTATGTTACATTTTAAACATGATAGTTAGACATTTTATTTCCAAACTGCCATAAAGTGTACATTAACCAACATATTAAAATGTTGCCACAGTCTCATTTTATCACACAATTCAGTGCCAGTCACTGGACATTTCACTTAGAAACTGCAATGAAATGTGATACAAACAATTCAATATCATTTTGCAGATATGTACTCACTGTACCCACAGACATTTTTTTTTCATGACACTGGAATGTTTAACAAAGCCTGCATCTGCTATGGGGGAAAAAGTGATATTGCTTACAGCACCCATTGTGGACATTTCACCTGAAAGTGTAGGGAACTTTGCAGATTATGTAAATCAATCTCAAAGATGTTGGCATAATTATGGCATGAAATGGCACTGTGCATGAAATGGAAATGTGCAGAAAAAAAGCTTGCCATTAGCTTGTTCTTCATCTGTTGTAGCTTTTTTATTCTGATTCCCCTACATTGGAGGTTTGTTTAGGTTTGTTTGTGTCTGCATAACACAGTTCATGATTTGATTTGTCTCAACAGTTTATCACTGTGAATGGGGTGAAGTTTCATCAATTCCAGTAGGCTGATGGCAATTCCACTAGCAGGGTTTTCATTGCTAGTAAAATGCTCTAATTACTCGTAAACAGTGTTGGGCAAGTTACTCTGAAAATGTAATCAAATGACTGATTACTGATTACTCCTTTTAAAAGTAATCACGTTACTGTTCTGATTACTTTATTTCAAAAGTAATTAGTAATCAGTTACATTACTAGTTACGTTTTTTTTCTCCATTAAATTTATGAAATCCCAGCATAAAAAGCGTAAAAAATAGGCTTACTTTGGAGCGTTCCCGATAAATATGTGTTATTAAAGCATCAACATTCACAGAACACTTATTTTTAGCTAAAGCAAGCGGCTGCTGCATGCATGGTTTGGCATGGCAGAATGCCAGCAAAGAGCATTGCATTTATAATCTCTAAAAGACATCTCAGTTCATCGCAATCTCACAGATCTCTGTTATAACACAATAAATATATGCATAATGAATCTGTCATTATGTCTGCAATTCGTGTGTTATAATGAGAGGATTCGTGAGCATGCAAATTTCAGCACTGCATTGCTCAACGCTGCAAACACGCAAATTTCAGCACTGCATTGCTCAACGCTGCAAACACGTGTTATAGCCTAAATAGTAACTCTGCATATGCTTGCACCTGTTAATCTTTTAGATTTGATATTAGTTCATGTTGCTTTTGTGCAACAGATGAATAACAATTTATTTGTTTTAGATATTTTATGTTTAGATATCTCTATTTTGCAGGAGTCCCATGAATCATTTTATTCTCCCGCATCCCACACACACACAAGTGTCTACCCACCCGCAGCAGCACTCGCCCATCTTGTCCCGCACCGCACTCTGTTGTGTCGGGTCTCGCGGGAGCAGGTCTCTAATCCACTGGCACTTGACTCGACAGTGCGTGTGCTACATCCTTTTTACAATCTCTAGATTATAAAACACTGCATTCTGTCAGCAGTGTAACGCGGCAGTAACGTATAGAGACTTCGGCTTGTAACTATACTCTAATTACTATTTTGAAAATTATAACGGGATAAATTACTCCGTTACTAAAAAAGTAATTAAATTACAGTAACGCGTTACTGCCCAACACTGCTCGTAAATGAAGACATTGTTCACCATGTAAATGAATGAATTGCTCATTGACACCCCTCAATTTCCTCATCTTTATTTCTTAATTAGGAGCTATTTCAAAACCCACTTAAGTATTGTTTGACAGCTCATGCATATTTAGGCAAATATGTATAAGGGCAAATTAACATACAAAAAATCAGTACATACAAAATGGCTCAATTATGCAGGATGAGCCAGAGTTCAGTGCACTGACATCGACAAGCTTTTGTGCATGCTTAATCACATGGTTGTTGCTAAGGTGTAGCTAGGTGGTTGCTTACTGGTTCAAGTAAATATCAAGCCCACCCCAAAGTCTCTATGATACTAATATCTCTAGATACCTTCAATCTAAAGGTATCTAGAGGTATCCCCCCACCCTCTACTATCCGAAAATCATTGTCACTGATCTAATAGAAAAATAACAACATAGGAAGCGGCCTCAACAGGCTGTATAATTTGAGGTATCATTCATGTTGCTAGGATGCACAGGTTTTACACTGAAATATAATACTTGAGGTTGGGTTTTTTACAGTAAGTATGAGCAATGATGACAATGACGAATGTCTAAGCAGCTATACCACTAAGACCACATGACAATATTCAACTTTAAATTATGACCAAGTGACTAATTAGAGGAGTCTATGGTTGTAGGCTATTTATTTTTATTTTTTTAAAGTTTTATCACTACAATGGTTTGAGTTGTCAACCCCCATATCACTCAGATCTTACTGGAAGCCACTACTGCCACACTGTCTTTATCTTTCATTTTCCTCTTTCTCATTATTGCCTTGTTCTGTGGAAGAGGTACAAGCTTGCCCATCTGGCAATCATGTAAAATTGTGTTTCTCACTTCTGTATCTTTCAAACCAATATTTAAGTTCCATTGTGGCACTGTCACTCATAACTTCAAATCATATTTTGACTTTTTCAAATCTCACCTCTAGTCCTTCAGACACATTATTGGATGAACTGGGAACTCTTTTTTGAAAACTGCATTCCACCTGTCCCTCTGGGTGATGTCACATCCAGATTGATGCTCCAAGTCATTGGTGACTCAACAGGCAGCGATCCACCATGATCTTGATTTCAACTGCAACCTTGCTCAATCAAGGATCTCTGATACACTTCTACAACATTCAGAACTATTCATTGTCTAATTTGAGTATTTCCTCTTTCCCCTACCCATCCACAGTCTATTCACTCAAATCCATGGACCTCCTAGTTTCCCAGGATTTCGCTATATTCCTTATTCAACCTCATTTGTTCCGGAGGAACTTTCCTATCAGCCAGTCAGGTTTAGTGCTAAGGTTAGAGTTAAAGCCAGGGTTGGGAATTTAACAAAATTCCATCCAACCTATTTATGGGGTTGTCAGTGGACCACAAACATATTTAATCCAGGAATATCTTACTTGACGAAGTCACAGTCACCAGTGCATGTGTATGCGCATGGGCTATAAATGCCTTTGAGTTGGTTTGAGTTGAGTTTCTTTACTTCCTTATATTCACATAAATGGACCTCCTTAAAATCCATCTTGATGTTGGAATGAACTCCTAATCATTACCAGGATAAGACAACTTCTTACTTCTCTTTGTTTCACTTTAGAACATAACAACAACATCAACATTTTAAGTGCACAGCATTTTAGAACATTTCAGTTGTTCTTTCTTTTAATTTCTCTTCAAGTTTTTTCATTTCAAAGAAAAGAAAAAAATGTTTTTTTTTAAGACTGTCTTAATACAATGTTACTTCCCCAACACATGATGGTTAATGAGATGGGTGCAATGGAAGAGCATTAGAGAAGGGTTCCTGTGCGCTCTTATTATTCAGACGGTAATTTGTTGTCTCTAATTAAGCATTCAATGAGCCCACGAGTGACATTGTGTGGACACCTGCAGCTCCAGTATCTGGCCTGTTTATTGTACCTTAGTGTTCTGTTTCACCCTTTGAAGTCTTTTTCTTATTTTTCCAAACCTAATTGGCCAGGAAACACTTTGTGTAAAAGACAACAGTGAGATGAAGGGCTGTGTGTTAATGACCCTGGATTATTGTTAAAGTCAGACACTTGTCAAAGGGAGGAGCGGTATCAACATGGATATTTGCGTTAGATTAGATGAGAAAATGACATTTGACTATTACTGATGTCATAGAAGTGATGCAGGCAGTGATTTTGCAATGCAATGCTAGATTCTAAAGATACAGAAAGTAAGGAACAGCGTGACATGATGAAATGTCCACAGATGTCAATCTGACACACATGTACACTTGAGCAGTCAAAATGGCCAAAAATCACATCTATACTGAATACTAAAATAATAATAATATAAATGATTGTATTTCTTCATAAAGAAAAGTGACACTGATATCTCTGTGTTGTTTGTCTTTCTCAACGTCTACCAATTAAGAACCCTGTATACTTCTTCACTTTGAAATCTTTCACTTTCACCTTCATCATCTTGGACTGAGGTGAGTTCTGACAGTCTAGATACATCTTTATTCATTCAAGATAATACAAGCAGATTGTTTCTTTGTATTCCTTGATACAGTGATGAAAATGAAATTTAATCCAAACTTTATTCTAGATCAGGTGTCGTCTAGAAAGCATATAACATGAAAGTCATTTTACCAGCGAAGATTTCAGAAGAAGATTTTAGCTTATGTGCCTATTTATTATTGATTGCTTTTGCACCCTTGGTTTGACCTTAATTTGTACATTGATATAATGCACCAGTAAATACCATCAATATGACTGATGTTTTTAATCACACACTTCCCTACTTCTTAACTTTGTCACATATCCAGCACAAATGCACCTCACCAAGATGTCTGACTCATCCTTCCAAACTGAGCATCACTGATTAATGGCACAGGCCTTGATTCTCCATTACTGACTGTCAGGTGTCTTCCAGGGAGACCCTTTTAAATGCTTTTGGGAGAAACAGTGTTGTGGTTTAGTTTCTGCTGCTGCTAGATATAGTATAAATGAGTGTGGAGAAAGGCCTGGTCTCTTGTCTCATTTAATTGGAACAGCGACATTAGACTGGTATTTGGTGCATGATTGCTTTTCGGCTCACTAAGAGGGACCAATTGGTTCTCCTTTTTAGTGTTGTTGTGGGTAGGATATGGTTAAAATGGTTACCACTCTATCACAGCAAATACAGTCCACTTCACTGCAATCATGCAAAATGGTACAACGTCATAGTCCTGGAAATACATCTCCTTTGTAGTTACTAGCTAGTTATTCAGTGTTTTAGAATATACAAGTGTTCATATATTACAAATTATGTCCCAGTGGAATATAATACATTCTAGAACCATTGATTTAAAATTTGCTATAAAATAGTAAAAAGAGTTTTCAGAAAATCATAGCTGGTCACGTTTCACTTCTATTTTATGCTTTTAAGACTGGTATGTTTAAATGACTAATGTTTTGATTGGTTAAGGCCTGTGGTTACTGTGGTTTGCAGTATTGCATCCTTCAAAACAGTCTCTTTTTTCAAAGCTAGAATTACATTATGAATGTTCAAGCATATAGTTAAATCTTGAGATAATTGCAGCCTTGCCCTTTCTATTGTTGAACTGCTTTGAATTGCCCTTGCTTTGGTGCTTTTTCAGTTCTTTATAATAGAAATAACCTTGTGAGTCACCTCAAAGATAATCTCGTAAAAATGCAGATGTATGGATTGTTCTCATCCTAGAAGAACAGGAGACCCTTGATGCTCTTCTTGTATAGAAAACTTGTTCTGGCATAAAAAAATTGCCCATTTCAAAGGCAACCGACATCGTATATGTGGGTGAACTCTACAGTATGAAATAAGTGCTTAAATGCAACTGTGCTGCATGCTTGGAATAGATGACCATGTGGTACTGACATTCACCTTGAGAGGGTGAATCCAGCTTAAAGTAAGGATTTCACTCATAATTAATTATAACTAGTTATGGTTAATTATTCATATTTGCCATGAGCTGATCCGTTACACTTCCATAATGTGACACACTTCTCAGTGAAATAGAATATACTGTAAGTGTAGGGTAGAATAGTTGTATCAATAAAGATGGATTCCATATTACAAGTTTTCAGAGGGAGGCCTTGGTGACATCAGCCGAAAAGGAAAGTCATTTCAGAGGCAATTTATTACATTTTGCTAACAAGTACAATAATTTGGAGAAAATTAAGCTTTTCTGCTTTTATTAAGCTTTTTTGAAAATTAAGTTGCCTGCTGTAAAATGTTTAACAGTCACTTAAAGGAATATTCCTTACAAGAGGAATAGTGGAATAGTAGTTGGCACACATGATCTTGTATGACCCCTGAAAACAACAAATAAGCAAATTGTTATAAAACTTCCTTCTAGGTTGTCTCTTCTTGTCCATCGCATTTGTCTAAGAAAGTGTCAAAAGGGCAAAAATACAGTAAAAAAGGAAATACATTTTGTTGTAATGAGGTAAATGTTGTTGTAACCATCTGTGCACTGATCAACATCACCACAAGCAACGGCAATTCGCCAAGTACGTAGGCAAGCATACACCAGCACCAAATTAAGAATTATCAAAAATGAGTACAAAAGGAACAGAGTCCAAGCAAAGTAGAGTGATCTCAACACAAACCTAATGTTTATTTGTTCTTCATGGCAGGAAGTGACTAACCAACTCTTCTCACTTGCCTTGTTTATCTCACACATGGAATACAGAGTTGCTCAACTCCTTTCAACACCTTTCTTTAGAGTTCTCTTCACTTCTCAGCTTTCACAAATGTCCTATTCCTGCTAATTTCTGCAATATGAAAATGGGAAATTCACATGTTTTTAGACCTGTGAGCATATATATATATATATATATATATATATTGTATATGTTCCACTGTAAGTGTAGGGTAGAATAGTTGTATCAATAAAGATGGATTCCATATTACAAGTTTTCAGAGGGAGGCCTTGGTGACATCAGCCGAAAAGGAAAGTCATTTCAGAGGCAATTTATTACATTTTGCTAACAAGTACAATAATTTGGAGAAAATTAAGCTTTTCTGCTTTTATTAAGCTTTTTTGAAAATTAAGTTGCCTGCTGTAAAATGTTTAACAGTCACTTAAAGGAATATTCCTTACAAGAGGAATAGTGGAATAGTAGTTGGCACACATGATCTTGTATGACCCCTGAAAACAACAAATAAGCAAATTGTTATAAAACTTCCTTCTAGGTTGTCTCTTCTTGTCCATCGCATTTGTCTAAGAAAGTGTCAAAAGGGCAAAAATACAGTAAAAAAGGAAATACATTTTGTTGTAATGAGGTAAATGTTGTTGTAACCATCTGTGCACTGATCAACATCACCACAAGCAACGGCAATTCGCCAAGTACGTAGGCAAGCATACACCAGCACCAAATTAAGAATTATCAAAAATGAGTACAAAAGGAACAGAGTCCAAGCAAAGTAGAGTGATCTCAACACAAACCTAATGTTTATTTGTTCTTCATGGCAGGAAGTGACTAACCAACTCTTCTCACTTGCCTTGTTTATCTCACACATGGAATACAGAGTTGCTCAACTCCTTTCAACACCTTTCTTTAGAGTTCTCTTCACTTCTCAGCTTTCACAAATGTCCTATTCCTGCTAATTTCTGCAATATGAAAATGGGAAATTCACATGTTTTTAGACCTGTGAGCATATATATATATATATATATATATATATATATATTGTATATGTTCCACTGTACAGCTTACATAAGGTAGGAATATTCTACACAAATTCTGACCAAATTTGTGTCCAAATTTGCAGTCTAGAGGTGTTGACGCTTATTTCAGAAAGTCATAGCTAGTCTGTAAATGTTGCACAGTCAGAGTTGACAGTTTTGACAAAGAATTGCATACTGATTGGGCAAAGAAACTTTTTTTATGATTTTTTTTTTATTCAAACACATCTGATATATTGAGAAAAAAAGCATCTCCTAGCAACTAGGTGTATGTTTCTGTGAGAGCTTGTTGTGCTCAGAACAACTTGAAAGTCTGTTAGATCCTTAGTCATTTAGTGTATGATGCCCAGTTTTGCTCTTTAACCTTATACAAATCTGCAAATGTATGATGCTTATGGTTTTTAAAATCTGTTTAGATTTCAAAAGTCATGTAGTGTATTCCAGCCATTTGACAGACTGAGGCTTTTTGGATTTAAAAGTAAAGCAACCAATCACAGTTTGTTTCATAATTTAGGTTCTGTTTATGTGGTAAGATTGAAATTAGTTATACCATGATACTAGACTGTCATGGAACAAAACATTAAAATAATTTCACAAACACAACAGAAAATACCAAAGATACTCACAGAAAATGTGTGCAGACTTCCATCCGTCTGTAATTTCACAGACATAACTCAGAGAACAAAGCACAATATACATTCTGCTACTCAATATGTTGTTTATTTTCTACAAAGTTCACTGACGCTACTGTCACGCAATGCCAGGAGGAAACAGGGTAAGTTCCATGTGCAGTTTATTGAAAATAATAACAGAACAAAAACGTTGCAAAAGGTAATCCAACCTGACCACAGAAAACACAAACTGAGAAGACAATACAATCCAGACGCAAATGACAGACAGAGAAGGCATGATATATATAGCTGGGTTAATGATGAACAGGTGTTACCGATTAAACCAGGATTAGTGAGCAGGGGACTATGGGAAATGGAGTTTAACACAAACAACGAAAACAGAAGAGCGCCCTCAAGTGACCAGTCCAGGTCACCAGTCCAAACACTGTGACAGCTACAAACTTCATATGCACATGGAATTTTGTATAATGGTACCCAGTTACAAATGTGATATCCTATGTTTCACACATCATTAATATAAACCTCATTAAATACAAATCTGTTTAGTAACCTGCTGCCAAAACTGAGCTTGCAATATATTTCAGTGGTGTGAATACAGGGCTCTGAATGACCTCTTTATTGTGCACTGATCATGTGCTGTGAATATTAATCTCACATCCCTCTTGCGCTATACGACCCAGTGTGTGTTTGCATCTGTACTCAACTCCACCCAAACTGTCATTCAGCAGATGGTGTCTCTGACTTGTGCTGATAAACATGATTGAAAGTGTCTACTTCTTCCTTGATCTACAGGGGCATGTCCATCCCACCTAAGCAAAAAAACAAACAAACATATAACATCTTTGGAGCAGGAAGTGTAATTTTTTCATGATGGCATCCTTGAATAAATCCTAATCCAAAAGCTTGGTCTTCACCGCTAGACAAGAAAGCACAAAATCACTTCAGATAATGAAATTGGAAAAGGCCACCACTATCCCAACTAAATCATTTATCACCCGCTCTATCCTCGCTGTCTTCCAATTGTGTGAGGCAGAGCAAATGAATGGCAAGTGAGATACCTTACCTTGGCATTCCCTTGGCATTCAGGAAAGGGTAAACTATACGTTTCCATAAGTATGGAAATTACACAGTGTGTACATTTCATTTGGGGTTGAGATCTGAAATGAAAAGGAAATGAGAAAGGGGAGGTAGAGAGTAAACTAAGAAGAAATGTTACATTATTCAAAGAGGGACCACAGCAGGACTGATACACTCCACTGCAGCATGTAAGGAGATGTCCATCATTTCAGCAACTTCTGATGCTCTGCATGAATGAGGTATCTGCAGATGTTAACCCAATATCACTCTTAAGGGACTAATCCATTTATGTGGCATATTTTGCATCCACAGATGGTCCCATTTAGTCAGACACCAGATGAGTTCAGGTTGAAAGTTATATCAGTTCTGTCTAGTCAGGGTTTGTGAGATGCATTGTGCAAATATCCTCATATATGACACTAGAGCATGAAGGAGCTGCCATGTTTTCCTGGACATTTGAACTAGAGGTCAGCACAGGATAGATTTTTTAGTCTCGTTGCTGCAAGATTGTGTCCCGCTCCCGCCTGCAACTTTGACATTTGGTCCTGTTCCCATCCACAAAATCCCACATGTAGTAGTCTATATGGATTTTCAGTCCCTCTCCTGTAAGATTCTGTCTCACTTTTCCAACCAACCCCTTCGCACACACAACGCTTCAGACCTCACCCTGTTGCATTTGTTGCAGCAGACAATATATCAGTATGACATGGACATATCAGTATCTTCCCTCCTACACCCACATCTAGCAAACAAAACTTGTCCTGTGCCACACTTGTTGTGTTGGGGTCTGTGGATCCCGTCTTTATCTCAATATTTTTCTCACTTTGTGCACAAGGAAATTGTTATAATGGAACAGAAAAGTCACTCAACAGAACTGTTACAACAACACTGAAATCACATAGTTATTTAGAATGTCATTGTATGATGTATCATTAAGATTTCCCCCTCATAAATTACTGGAATAGTCAAAGATATTAATTAGAAGGAGGTGTCCACATACGTTGGGCCATGTAGTGTACTGTATGTGAAACTGTTCTCAGTTCCCATTTGGGAAGTGTAACACATTTTCCCAAATCTGTTATGTTATTTTCAGTGAATTGCTTCAAAATTCTGGTGCAGTGATTGATCCTGTCATTTTAAGTTATCAAAAGTTCTCAAAGAAATCCTCTCCCTTTCTCAAAGAGTATGTTGTGGCTGCATTATGGAGCAAAGACAGTCACTGTGCTAGACACATTGAGAAACTTACGTTTTTTTTTTTTTTTTTAAACAATGCAGTTTTAATTTAATACTCCAACTTTTATATGTACCTTTCAGTGAGAGTGTTTTTTCAGTGAGAGAAGTGTTTTTTTTATTATTTATTTTTTTTTTTTTAAGAATCAATGATCAATTTTTAATTAGTTTATAGTAATTATGACCTGTGCAAGAATGTCAATTCTTCCTGTTTTTTTTTTCTTTTTCTTATTCCTTTTTTCTTTTTCCAGTGTCATGTTCAGAGACTGCTCTGCTTTCACTTGGAGGACCGAATGGCCTTAGGTTTAATTTCTTATTGCTTTTTTTGTGAGGAATTCTTATGGCTTTCTTGTCAGATTGCATGGAAAATACCCTTCTTATAATATTACAAGAGCATGTTTTAAAGAAACCTACATGATATCTGTATTAACACAAATTCAGACCTCATTTTATTAAAGGAGTCATGAACTGAGAAATCAAAATTCCCTTTATCCAACACTGAAATCACATAGTTATTTAGAATGTCATTGTATGATGTATCATTAAGATTTCCCCCTCATAAATTACTGGAATAGTCAAAGATATTAATTAGAAGGAGGTGTCCACATACGTTGGGCCATGTAGTGTACTGTATGTGAAACTGTTCTCAGTTCCCATTTGGGAAGTGTAACACATTTTCCCAAATCTGTTATGTTATTTTCAGTGAATTGCTTCAAAATTCTGGTGCAGTGATTGATCCTGTCATTTTAAGTTATCAAAAGTTCTCAAAGAAATCCTCTTATAATATTACAAGAGCATGTTTTAAAGAAACCTACATGATATCTGTATTAACACAAATTCAGACCTCATTTTATTAAAGGAGTCATGAACTGAGAAATCAAAATTCCCTTTATCTTTTGACATACATAAGGCCATTGTACTATAAAAACATCCTGTAAGTTTCAGAACTCAAAAATTACTTGTTAGTCTAAAATCAGCCTATATTGAAGCCAATCTGACGAAACGACAGGTTGTGGAATGTGCCACTTTATGACGTAATAATGTGGTTAAGTACAGCCTCTGCGGAAGAAGATCAATGCCTACTTCTACATTACTGCCTGTTAAGGCCCACCCACTGATACATGCACATAGTGTAAATAACGAGAGAGGTAAATGCAGGTCTACGCAGAAACCAAACGATAAAGATGGCTCTGAAGACAAGATGCTGTGCAGTGCCAAGTTGTGGAAAAACTTTGCATTGCCTTCCTTTTCATCCCAACATTAGGAAAGAGTGGATGAACTTGAATTTTAAGGAAGTTCCAGAATGCGTCAGTAAGAACTTGGTCCTTTGTTCACTTTATTTTACCGTGGATTAGTTTATAAACAAAGCACAATTTAACACAGGATTTTCAGGGAGATTGAAACTAAAAAATGATGCTGTGCTGACTATACATTGGATCTGGAAAAAAAAAGTGAAGTGACGTGTGGCCAAGTATGGTGACCCATACTCAGAATATGTGCTCTGCATTTAACCCATCCAAGTACACACACAGTAGGGAACACACACACATCGTGAACACACACCCGGAGCAGCAAGTTCTGACAGTAGTTATAAACAAAGCACAATTTAACACAGGATTTTCAGGGAGATTGAAACAAAAAAATGATGCTGTGCTGACTATACATTGGATCTGGAAAAAAAAAGTGAAGTGACATGTGGCCAAGTATGGTGACCCATACTCAGAATATGTGCTCTGCATTTAACCCATCCAAGTACACACACAGTAGGGAACACACACACATCGTGAACACACACCCGGAGCAGCAAGTTCTGACAGTAGTGTCACACCACACAAGTGTGAGTAACTGTTTTTATTATGTGGTCACTATTGCTTTGTCTGTTATTACAGATCATTTGTTATGTACTGAGTATTTATACATTTTTAATCTAAATTACAGCAGTGTCCATCTGTGAAGGATGTAGCTGTCAAACATACACAACTGTTAGCCAATCATATCAGTGGGCATTTACTTCCGAGTCTACAATCCGCCACGCCTATTCAAACTCAGCATTCCGATGAGAGGGGGTCAAAACAGGACAGAAAATAACCAACTACTTCTAAATTATGATGTTTTTATAATTACATTTTTTTGATAACATTATAAGTGGACCTCAGAGAACTGTACATAATAATAAAAAAATGGCAGTTCATGACCCCTTTAAATAAATGTTGCTGGTCTACAGACAAAGATCACTCTAAGCTCGATTTCTTAGAAAAGTAATACACTTTTTTTTTTTTTTCTGAACTAGCTATAAATTTTCAGGGGGGAAAAATTGTACAAAAGCTGTTACTGGGGCCTCTACCCTTTCAAAAGGAACTAATTTAAGTACTAATATGTACAGTACTACTACGTACTATTTAGGGGTAAATAATGTGCACTTTTTTAAGGGATACCATCCCAATGAAAGCTTTTGTACCATTTTTTCAGTGAATGCACATTATGATATATTATTCATATCAGTAGCACAAACGGTTACATACTAAATTTTAACATTTACAATTATTCCCAATACAATTAATTATTGGGTTATATAAGTAACCCAAAGTATAAATAATCGTGATGCTAGCAAACACCACAAAATTATCTAGAAGTTTCGGTATGCTCTTTGTTTTCTGTATGCTCAAGTTTATGTATGCACATTTGAAAATGTGTGTTTGTCCTATTTTGATCAGCACAAGATCCCCAGTAACTTTGATATATCTTTTATCTGGTCATCTGTCTTTTATACCCAGTAAATCATAGCTCTGTTCCTAGGGACTTTGGTGAGAAACAGAATTTATTTGCTTTTCTTTTTTAATCTATCATTACACAATTTGTTTTAATCAATCTGGTGTTGCCCACCGACTCTTAAATCCAGAAGGACGCATGAGTAAGTTTGCACTGCATAGATCTGCACTAAACTTGTTTTGGTTCCTCTTCAGGAACTCGAGCTGCGTCGAGAACGCTAGGGGAGCGCCTTCAGTGACCCACGCTCTGAATCACATGTGAAATCAGTCCAATAGCTGAGCGGGACGTCATGGCGGATGACGTCATGCCCGGGAAGCTATAAAAGCCCGTGCGGCGGAGCCAGCGTCAACTTTCTGTCATTCAGCGAGTGTCCGTGCCTGTGATCTTGTGATTGCGGTCCCGCTGCTGCTGAGGCACGGCGGTGACTGAGAACGCGGAGATCACTCATGATCCAGCAGACGGGTTGGAGACGGCTCTTCCTATCTTCACCCGTGTTCACTAGATTTAGAGCTTGTTTGTTTGTCAAGGAGATTGATGTTGTTCGTGTGACTGAATGGCTCGCGCGCAGCGCATATATTACATCATTTCGGTTTTTGACGTGAATCTTACTACACTAGACCGTATTTACTCGTCTGGTTGTTTGATTGCATTTAATTCTGAGGAATAAAATGAAGTATTTGTCTGACTATGAGAAGTTAGATATACAGGAGCTCTGGGGGTATAAATTTCTCGAGTGAGAGCACGCGTTAACCTCTCTTCCTTTGAGGAGGTTGAGGCGGTTTGCAGGGGCTGCTGGGCGGAGCAGTCCCAACCCACCGTGTTCCAGCCCCTCATTCTGGGGGCCTCACTTCTCGTACTCCGCAGAGTCTAGAGTCAGAGTGGAGCTCCCACGCCGAAGGCTTCTAGCAGAAGGCGGGTCTGCAGACTGTCATTCTCGCTGGATAGTCTTCGTCGTAAATGTCCTGATGCCTAAGGCCTAGGACTTTTTGAGGGCCAGCTCCCTCGGGGGAAGAGTGGTGTACACCACATTACACGGTGCCCGTCTCTCCTCAGTGCCCTCAGGAGGTCGGTCTGCCAACCCTGCTGTGTTCCAGGGCGCAGCGGTCTCCGGCATGGTCTGCCAACCCTGCTGTGTTCCAGGGCGCAGCGGTCTCCGGCGTGCGCTTCTCTCATTTACCGCCCGGAAACGTAGCGGTACTAAGAGGCTCACTACCACTACGGAGGTATCTACAGCAGCTAGGACGGCCGTCCCCTGTCAGTCCGCAGCTTCAGGGCAATGAGCTAGCTGCTCTAAGCGTACCACAAGCCAGTCTCGCGAGACTGGTTCCCTTAGTAGGTCACCTGGCAGTGTGGGAGCCCCTGCCAAGTGTGCTTCATTGGGTCCTGCCCCGAGCAGGCTGGTGCTTCAGGGCACTGAGCTAGCTGCTCTAAGCGTACCACAAGCCAGTCTCGCGAGACTGGTTCCCTTAGTAGGTCACCTGGCAGTGTGGGAGCCCCTGCCAAGTGTGCTTCATTGGGTCCTGCCCCGAGCAGGCTGTGGTTTAGTATTCCTAGCAGACGACGTGGGTCTGAGGACCGTCATTTTCAATAGGAGACTATAGCTATGAGAGTCCTGATGCTGTGGCTCAGGACCTCGGAGGGCAAGCCCCTCTGGGGAAGAGAGGTTCACACCACATTACACGGTGCCCGTCTCTCCTCAGTGCCCTCAGGAGGTCGGTCTGCCAACCCTGCCGTGTTCCAGGGCGCAGCGGTCTCCGGCGAGCGCTTCTCTCAGTTTCCGCCCGGCAACGTAACTGCACTGAGAGGCTCGCGGCCTCTGCAGAGGTCCCCAGAGCAGCTAGTTCAGCGTCCCCTGTCGGCGTGCAGACGCTTCAAGGCACCGAACTAGCCGTTCTGGGCACACCAGAGATCAGTCTCGAGAGACTGATTCCCTTAGTAGATTATTTAGCAG
>NW_015506062.1:128845-136133 GCF_001515645.1 Sinocyclocheilus grahami | reverse complement strand
CCCTGGTTCCTCGAGGGAACGAGACGCTGCGTCTCGGTGCCATACTTCCGGCATCCCTGCCGGCGCTTGCTTCATTCCTAGAAGCTGACGCTGGCTCTGCCGCACGGGCTTTTATAGCTTCCCGGTCATGACGTCATCCGCCGTGACGTCCCGCTCAGCTATTGGACTTATTTCACATGTGATTCAGAGCATGGGTCACTGAAGGTGTTCCCCTAGCATTCTCGACGCAGCGTCTCGTTCCCTCGAGGAACCAGGGTTACATACGTAACCTGAGACATTTTTGAAGTTTGCCCAGTAGTTTTGATTTCCCTGATGAAAAGTTCCCTGAGTAACTTTTATAAAACATTTTACACACAGCTGAATGAAGAATCATTTCACAATATATCAATGCAAATGTAATGGAGAAGAAAGCAAAAAGTTAAATACAGTTAAGTATTTCCTGGCCCCACTCTGCCGTTTTTCCTAATTGTAAGGTTACATAAAACCTTAAGCAATTATATGCATATCACAAACTGAGGATGTCTTTCCAGGTGATTATAAGAGGACTGTCAAGGGAATAAAAAGGGTGACAGCTGATTGTTTAAACAACTTCATGCTACAGTGCTGTGCTCTTCTCTGTAAACAACATCTGCAAAGCTTAAAAAGCTTGAGAATACTTTATGGCACATTTATCTCTTTAGAACAGTTGTTTTGACTGGAGTGTGCATGTGCTTAGAGCTCTGCTGACTGACAATGATGTTTCTCACCTGAAGAAAACAAACTCTTGTTAATGACTGTTGAATTGCATGAATCAGTAACGCAATGTAGAACATAGCTTTCCAAAGCTAAACCTTTGACTTGATCATTTTACTGTCTGTTTCACTTTTCCACTTACTTTGGTCAAGAGCCAAAGGTCATTAAGTGGGCTTCTCGTGGTCAGTCTGAGGATGAGAGTAGATATAACAGCCTCACTAGCCTCTCTGTTTTGGACGCCTGACACAGAAAATCATTTGTAGCATCTCTAGAAACGCTCATGGCCCATTACATTTGTCATTATATCTTGTGATAGCTTATCATTTCTTCAATCTCATCTCATAAACCACAGGGAACAGGCTCGCTCGCAAACATCATGTTGCTCAATGTCTTGGGTAAGCTAGTTGTCCAAACCTCATCATATCTATGCCTATCACTAAAGCAAGCAGCGCTTTTCATATTTTGTGTATGTAGGGATGTCTCTTGGCCTTTGAGCTGATGTCTTCATTGGAAGTCAACTGTCTCATCAGATGATAATACACTATATAAATCGCTGCTGACCACATGGCTGTGCTTCACAGAAACAGCCAATAACAGTTTACAGTGATTGCTGTTATATGAACAGAGCCATTTTTCAGTTCAAGTAGAAGTGTAAAATCAAATCTATGTCATTAATTATCTTCACACTAGAAAATAACCTTCACTGGCTCTAAAGGTATAATGTGAAACCTGGATGACACAATGGCCCAGTGACATCCAACCCAATAGAATGTCAAATGTCATACACAAATGGAACCTGTCAAGAAGGTGAATCAAACAAAGGTGAAATTTTAGGTGAAACTCAAACAAAATAAATGAAATTTGAAATATTTGTTTTATGTAAATACTTGTAATGAAGCAAAAACTTCTAATATTTGTAGCTATTACAATTACTATTTGAATTTACTATTATTTTAAGAAATATTGTCGGGGAGAAATGTTTTGAATTGTAGTGTTGAAATACTGAAGACGTATTCTCCAAACTTCAAGAGAATATCAGTTAGACTTTTGGGGACATTTACATTAATCCATACTTCTTTTATTGTACACACCTTTACAGGCCTGACTTTTGCCACCTGGATATTAAAATGTAACATGTAACATGTTATTTTAGAATGTCCTAGTTTCATATGTTCTATATACTTAATATAAAAGTAAATTATGCATAATTGCAAACAACTAGCCCTAAACCAAACCCTGTAGCTGTCACGCCCATGGACTGTCAGTGTGTGGGAGTTTTCCTCCCATGTGCTCCCAGTGACCTTGTTTTTCCCTAGTCTAATTAGTCATTCCATTCACCTGTGTTCATTAATTATCCCTCGTTAAGTTTAGTATTTATAGTGTAGTCTGCCCCATGTTTCCTTGTCGGGTCTTGAACGTTGTGATGTGCTACGTGTGTTCCTGCCCTCCCAACCCGATCTCATGAAAGTGCGTATAAATATTATGCCAAATAAAAACAAAAACTCGTGGTATTGATATGCAAAAATGGACTTTGGCGTGTATATGCTACGCGATGGGTAGGTTTAGGGTTGTGGGATAGATGCGTATCGTATATACGTGAAAACTGCATATCATATGCACGCCAAACACATATCATATGCACGCCAAAGTCCATTTTTGTGTATCAATACCACGAGTTTTAGTTTTTATTTGGCATACTATTTATATGCATTTTCATGAGACTGGGCTCGCCTACCCTATGTTTGGATTAATAAAGACCGTTCTATTGGAATTCTCCCTCGTCTCCACGTTCCTTGCTCCTCACAGTAGGCATCCGTGACAGTAGCAAGTTCATGTTGTTAATTAATATTACTCGGTTCTTTATGCCACTTTTTCTCTTTTTTTACAATGTCCTTATTTGTATATTGGATAGGTTGTATTTTATATAAATTTAAACTGTATTTATCGGTATTATGTCTACTGTTAGTGTTAACTCTATGCACCAAGGGTCTGAGAGTAACGCAATTTCAATTATCTGTATGTATATGCTGTACATGTGGCAGAATTGACAATAAAGCAGACTTTGACTTTTGACATCTGCAATTTGGTTGTGTAACGAATCAGCTCATGGGGAAATATGAATAATTAATCATAACTAGTTATAATTAATTATGAATATTTAGATCCGCTGTAGATATTTAGCTGACCTCTCAGGGTCATAATATACACGCTTGTTTCGATCATAAGAAGGCGAATTCATAGATACTAAACAAGGTAGGATTACATATAGTGAAAGGATGACAGGAATGGGTTCCCTCATAAGCATGACTAAAATAGTCTAAAAATATCAAAGACTACATACACCATGACCTGAAGGATACACTGTTCATTCAAAGAAAGGTTTTCCTATGAATTAATTAGTAGAAAAGTAAATTTCTACTCTGCATTTGCCTCTTGCTTATGGGACATTTTCCCTGGTCACATTCCATGAGGTCGTAAACGTATCTGGTGTCAGTGTTGCTATGGAACCAGGGGCCTGTTCAGCTTCCTGGGGTGTTACAGAGTATTTGTTAAATCTAGCTAACAAAATATATATTGTGTGTTTGAGTGGTCCAGATGCTACAGTTGCATAATTATACTGTAAGAAGGACAGAACATATAAAGTGTAATCCTTTATTTTAAGATGTAATTGTTACAGTGTAATTGCATAAATAAGTACTGAGTAATATTAATTATATTAAGCCTAGAATGACTCCACTGCAGTCACAGTGCATGATGGTGAGTGGGGGGTGTGCAGGGGGGTTTCTCCTGAAGTCCACGGTCATCTCCACAGTTTTGAGCGTGTTGAGCTCCAGGTTGTTGAGACTGCGCCAGCTCTTTAACCTCCTCACTGTAAGCAGACTCGTCACCGTCCTGAATGAGGCCGATGAGTGTGGTGACGTCTGCAAACTTCAGGAGCTTGACAGAGGGGTCTTTAGAGGTGCAGTCGTTGGCGTACAGGGAGAAGAGCAGTGGGGAGAGGACGCAGCCCTGAGGAGCTCCAGTGCTGATCATACGGGTGTTGGATGTGAGTTTACCCAGCAGCTGCTGCCTGTCTGTCAGGAATCTGTTGATCCACTGACAGACGGAGGTGGGCACGGAGAGCTGAGTTAGTTTGGGCAGGAGGAGGTTTGGGATAATGGTGTTAAAGGCCGAGCTGAAATCCACAAACAGGATCCTCACATAAAAGGATATGAGTAACAAATATGATACATCAGGCTGTTAAGGAATGTTTATTTGTTTTTGTACCATCATTGTATTGCATTGCATTATATATTTTGCCCCCCACAAAAAAAATTTAAATAAACAATAAATAAATAAAAAAAATCTACAGAGCTTTGATCATAAAGCATTCAAATTTAATTTTACTATATGAGCAATACAAGCAAGTTGTAGCAATTATGATACTCAACAAAAACACTTCATATGCTACTAACTATAGGGTTAAGGTTTAGTTTAGGGTTAGTCTCTTAGAATTATGCATAATTTACTGCTATTACTACAGTAATCACATGTATAACATCACATCACACCAATTATCGCTATTAATTAGTTGCTTATTAGCATGCATATTACTAGCATATTGGCTGTATATTAGTACTTATAAAGCACATATTAATGTCTTAATGTCTTGTATTTTAGATCCCTTAATCCACCCCATACCTAAACGTAAAAACTACCTTACTAACTATTAATACTAACTAAGAAAATTAGGAGTTTGTTAAGGGAAAACTCTTAGTTAATAGTGAATATGTGTTCCCTATTCTAAAGTGTTACCATAAGGGTTACCATATTCGCTTCCTTATGCAAAAGTAGTGAATGCTTTGGCAGGCTGCCCCTGTCTAAGAATAGATATGTCCTTCAAACCCATCATCCCTGCGGTGGCATGCACTGCCACCAAGAGGAGCAAGAGAGGCGATTCACTGTTTCCAACGGCCATAACTAGGAGACAAAACTAGGAGCAAAATCTCAATGCTTCCTTTGCCCTTCCCTTGACATCACTGCTCCTCTCAGGGTGTACATTTTGAGAGCGAATTGATGTCACAGGCTGTGTGAGACAGGCTTATGATCATGCAAACATTTTCAGTAGTCCATATATTATGCTTTCCGTGCAAAACAGTGATTTGTTTTGATTCACTGATTATTCATGTTTAGGTCAATGCATTGCAATGTCAAGGCAGCAAAAGTCTTTGCAAGTCAAGTGCAAATCTGATGTATGTGTATTTATGACACTACCGGTCAAATGTAACCGCAATTTATCTGTGTTTATATACATTCATCCATACATTGTTGGACATAATAAAATATCTTTGTATATAAAATATATACAAATATATTTTACTATATTTTAAAATGTAATTTCCTGTGGTGCCAAAGGTGAATGTTCAGCATTAATCCAGTCTTCATTGTCATGTGAAATCATTCTAATATTCTGATTTGGACACCGATTGATTATTGGTGCTCAATTTTTAATAATGGTTCTAATTATTGTTAGTGTTGTACACTGTTTTTGCTGCTGCTGCCCTATGGGGAGTCTGGTTTTACAGCAAGCTGGTTGTCAGCACACATTTTGTTTTCCCGCATTTAAAAATTTTTTTTTTATTATTTATTTATTTATGGAAAACATGATGCTTGTGGTGCCAAAGGTGAATGTTCAGCATTAATCCAGTCTTCATTGTCATGTGAAATCATTCTAATATGCTGATTTGGACACCGATTGATTATTGGTGCTCAATTTTTAATAATGGTTCTAATTATTGTTAGTGTTGTACACTGTTTTTGCTGCTGCTGCCCTATGTGGAGTCTGGTTTTACAGCAAGCTGGTTGTCAGCACACATTTTGTTTTCCCGCATTTAAAAAAAAAAAATTATTATTTATTTATTTATGGAAAACATGATGCGTTCTTTTCAGTATTCTTTTATGAATAGACTGCTGAAAATGTAGCTTTGGCATCATAGGAATAACTTGAAATATTCAAACAGAAAACTGTTATTTTAAATATATAATATTTCACAATATTTGTTTTTGATGTACTTTTCATCAAGTAAATGTAAGCTTGGTAAGCATAAGAGACTTGTCCAAAACATAAAAAAGAAAACTTTTTTGACAAGAGAGCTCATGTAGTCTGATAGCTTACAGTACCAGTTGATTCTTCAGTTCATCTCATCAACATGTGTGCTGTGTGGATGATTGCACTCGAGCTGGCGCATTACCACATGCAGTCTGGCACACGAGTGCACCTCCACGGCTGATGGATAGGTGAATTCATCACTTGTTCCTTCTGAGGAGATTTGATTTCATTGCAGGCTGATGAGCCATTTCTCCACTGCATTCATCAAGTTGCTATTTAAGCTGGATCTTCGTCCACTACTGAATATATTGCAGGGTAAATTCACATATAAATTGCATATAAATTCACCAACTCTGTATTTGTTGGCAAAGTGTCTGTTTTTGTTTGATGCCCCAAATATGTTTGTTTTGTTCATATTTTGCCATTAGTAGTGTAAATAATTGCTCTGATAATGATTCTTTACTAATTAAATATGGAGTGTGGTTTCATTTGGTTAGATTTCATTTGTTTATTGTAGTACTATTTATTGTGGAATTCATAATTCTACCACTGAAAATAGAATAACAATTTGAATATTATTATAGTAATTATAATCAATAAAATTCCTTAATTATTTAATTGAATGCTCATTGTTAGGTTGGTGCATTGTGTTACATCAAACATTTTTACTCTGTGACTACTAAACAAAATCATCTGTTTCTTTTTACAGTTTTTCTCAATTGTTTAAACACATTTCTTGAAACTATGCCTCGTATTCTCAACAGTAAACACTAATCCATAACGTCTCACCCAATTCCCAACCATCCTATTTTCAGGTAAAATGAAGCTCTACATTCAAAACCATTCACTCTTGCTGAAAAACCAAATTTTTCCCTCAGACATCACACACAAGCTTTCAAAAACACACACACTACAACATAGTATTACATACTGGTACAATAAATTCAAAACAATATATCCAAAACTGGTAAGTTATGTTGCTTGTGGTTCTCCCCCTCAAAAACCTTTTCACATGAACACAAAAGACACAACCAATGTATACATTGGCACATTTTTATTCATTCATGTACTACACAGCACAACTGTAAAAAAAATAAATAAAATTATTCCGCCTCAGCATCCCGTCTTTGTTCTGGGTCAGGCCAGAGAATCTCGTCCACATCACAGGCTATATTGGCCCTAGCCAGGCAGCGAGGGTAAAATCCTCTTGTATGCCTGATCCACCCCGGGCATGCATCTACTGATATGTCTAGGCAGGCTTCTTCCATGGCCTGGAGGAGGTGAGCACGGATATAAGGTTCTCGGTCATACACTTTCAACCACCATGCTGAAAGAAACTCCTCTATCAGGTTTAGAAAGAGAGAGTATGCACGCAGAAAGATGTTAGAAAACCTCGGTTATTGGTAAACCAGTCACGAACCAGAGCAGCGCGATGGAAGCTGACATTATCCCAAACAACAATGTAAC
>NW_015506062.1:108983-124413 GCF_001515645.1 Sinocyclocheilus grahami | reverse complement strand
GTAAACACAAATCCATAACGTCTCACCCAATTCCCCAAACATCCTATTTTCAGGTCAAAATGAAGCTCTACACTCAAAACCATTCACTCTTGCTGAAAAACCAAATTTTTCCCTCAGACATCACACACAAGCTTTCAAAAACACACACACTACAACATAGTATTACATACTGGTACAATAAATTCAAAACAATATATCCAAAACTGGTAAGTTATGTTGCTTGTGGTTCTCCCCCTGTCACCCAATGGACTGGACAAACGCATCTCAGCTGCCCTGTCCACTACCTCTGCTATAGCAAACACATTAATTTTAACCAGCTTTTGAAATGCCAAAGCCTTAATAGACTTTCTCAACGATTGCTTCGGAACTGAAAATTTAAAGTTCACATCACAGGCTATATTGGCCCTAGCCAGGCAGCGAGGGTAAAATCCTCTTGTATGCCTGATCCACCCCGGGCATGCATCTACTGATATGTCTAGGCAGGCTTCTTCCATGGCCTGGAGGAGGTGAGCACGGATATAAGGTTCTCGTTCATACACTTTCCACCGCAATGCGGAAAAAAACTCCTCTATCGGGTTTAGAAAGGGAGAGTATGCAGGCAGAAAGATGTTAGAAAACCTCGGATTATTGGTAAACCAGTCACGAACCAGAGCAGTGCGATGGAAGCTGACATTATCCCAAACAACAATGTAACGAGGCTGCTCTGGCTGTGCTGGTTCCCTGAGGTCCAGCTGGAACATATGCTCTCTTAGACCGTCAAGGAAAGCAAGGAGGAGCATAGTGTTATAGGGTCCTAGAATGGCATGACGGTGGAGTACCCCTCGTTGGCTGATGGCTGCACACATAGTGACATTCCCTCTGCGCTGACCAGGGACATTTACAATAGCCCGATGGCCAATTATGTTCCTCCCCCTTCTCCTTCTTTTGGTCAGGTTGAAAGCCAGCCTCATCCACAAAGATAATTTCATGGGGAACAGGCCGGCCTTCAATCTCAAATATTCTCTGCAAAACACATGAAACACAGTAGAGTGATCTGACAAAAGCCTTAGCCTGCCTCCACCAGGTGGTCGTCTCTGTCCTACAAAAATAGAAGCACTCAATACTGTAACTGTCACACATCCTTTTTACAGGAAAAAATGGAAACATACTGAAACTCTCTCTGTATGCGAGACAATTTGATGCATTTATTTATTACAGTAGCATAGTGCAACAGTGTATGCACTCTAAAGTTACTGTACAGAGCAGTCTTACTGTAAGTACACCTACCTGTTTTCCTCCCTGAAGGTTCTGATGATGGAGGCGACGGTGAAGCGACTCAAATTTGGCTGTACTCGTTGCCCAGCCTCGCTCATAGTCATACCATGGACAAGGACATGGTCAACTAAAGTTGCTCGAATTTCATCTGAGACTGATTGTCTCCTTGCCCTTCTTCTCCCTCCTCCTCCTTCATCACGTCCTCTTCCTCCTCATTCACCACATCCTCTTCCTCTCCCTCCTCCTTCACTACGTCCTCCTCCTCCTCTTCCTCCTCCTCTCCCTCCTCCTCTTCCTCTTCGACTTATCCCTTCATTTCTCTGTGGATTCATTGTTCCAAAGCTCAGTGAACTTATTCGGGCCCTTTTAATCTATTTATTGAAGGATCTGATTGATGTGTGTTCAATTTTGACTCTTAGTGTTTCCACCTGGGTAATTGTTTGCTAATTGAGCTCAAGCTGTGCTGACTTGAGTGAACAGTATTGGATGCTAGTGCTTTCTAAATGACCACATGGTGTAAGCACTGAGAAATGTAGGGATTTGTGTGTAGAGTTTTGCAGTAACAGTTCACCAAATCTGACTCATGTGTTAAAGCAGGGGAATTAGTGTTTATAGTTCAGCAAAATGGGTGTGCTTTTTGAAAAATGGCATTATGGTTTTGAAATTTTAGTTCAAAAGCCTGGTTATAGTGTTTTAGCAATCGAGAAAAACTGTAATATGATGGCTGCAAACAAAGACAAAACAATTCATGACAAATTATCCCTTGTCTTTGTCCGTTATTCCATTTTCATTACATATTGCTCTACACCATTCAAAGTGATATGGGCTCTGTAGCAACTCATAATGTAATAATTATTACATTATTATTGTAATAAAATGCTCATAATGTAGTAATTTTCTCAAAACGTAATAAAATCTTGAGCTCATAATGTAATAATAATTTTTCAATGTAATAACACTTTTTCACATAATGTAATAGGTTATTGTATGAGAAATGTATTACATTATGAACACACTTTGGCAACTTATAATGTAATCACAGTTCATAAGGTAATACCAGCACATAATTTTTAATGTTTACAATATAATAAATATCTTTCAAAATAATACATTTGAGGGAAAAAACGTAATAATTTATGTAAAATAAGCTAGACCTGTTACATTAAAAGAAAATTTGGCTTATTAGGCTACATTGTGATCTTTTATTTTTTATAAAAACTAATTTTGTGATTATGATGTGCTTCATCATTTTTAGCCGCTTTGACCAAGAAACACATTTTAAGTTTTATGCACCAAATATATTTAGAATTTTTTAATTTAAATGGTTGTTATAAAAACTTGTTTATATTTTACACAAATATATAGGCTAATGTACTTTTGGCAATATGATTCTCTATAGAGATGATTTTGTCATCCTGAGGTAAATGTCACCTAGCTGACATGTTCTTCAGAGGCAATTATACTGATGATTTCCCTGTTTGAAACAGCGTATAGGCACAGAAATGATGGGTTACTGTAAGTTGTACTTTATTTTATATCCTCTGATGTACATTCATGTTATAACTTGTATTAAAGTGAAGAAATTTAAATTTAACTTGTGCTCTGTGCTGTCGGCAGGTAACACGATCTATCCCAGACTACATTAGACTTTGGAATTTGTTTTAATTTATTTTTTTTGTTCATAAAAAAAATGCTTTTAATTCAAGGACACATAATTTAGTAGGGACACAACTGAATTGTTCCTATCAATATTTTGATTAAACAATTAAAATGTATTTATATATGTAACCACTGTCGTTGTCATCATACCACGGACATTACCTCAGGAGTTAAAGCAGCAGACTGTGCTCTTTCAATGATGTGCATTTAATGCATGGCCAAAGTAAGAACATAATCTATGTGTTTAGATCATGCAAAGTAGGATTTCCAACTGTTCCCCTATTTAAGTAACATTCCATATTAAATCCATAGGGCAGTTCAGGGAGCTAAACATAAAAAAAAAAAAAAACAAGAGCACCCTTAGATTAAACTGTAATAACATATTTGGCAAACTCGTCTGTGCATATTTGCATTTGTGCTCTGAAGAGCATCAGATGTTTCTATTTACAACGTTTGCAGTGTTGAGCAGTGTAGCTAATCACAGACATGTCTGTTAAACTGATGAACTGGGATGAATGACAGGCTCAGAGCATTTGAAATTATAAAGGGAGCACTCTTCGCACGCATTCTAGGCTGTATTGCGTTCAGAATTTTAATAAAAGTTTTTTTTTCAACTTTAGTCCCCTCACTAAAGTTCAGCTATTGTTTAGTTATTCTATATAAGTGCTCAAATTAATCGCAGACTTGAACATATCTGCTTTGCTTAATCCATGCATGTACAAATTAATTCTAAAAATAAATATATATTTCCTTTTAGAATTAATTTGTTTGTGTGTATATTATTCACAATAATACTATTACTGTTGCTGTTTAATCAAATTATATTTAACAAGCCTTCTTATTATAACTACACTGATTATAATAATTTAATATTCATATTCATATGTTTAGTTGTTTTTTCTCCTTTCACTGATGTGTTCTAACAACATCAAAATTCTGGAATCTATAGATAGCTGGCTATAAATAAAAAAAAAAAGAATGTGCAGTCAGACAACAGGGCATAATCCCAAAGTGTTCATTATGCAGTTAGCTCAGCATGGGAAACTAAAAGATTACAATCTGGAAATAATCCAGTCACGCAGCCAGTTGGTCAATACAATGCAATCCTCATCTTGGAAAATATCTCATCCGTCGACATTTAAATATCTGAAGAAATTGGATAAACTTTCACAGGTAAGATTGTGTTGGTTTGTGCTTTTAATATGTATCTATAGGTAGATGTGATCAGCTGAGAATCAGCTGATGCAAGCTTGACTCACGTGACCTGCCAGAACTAACGCTAAAGCTTAATTAACGATTAACAAACATGCTACATAATGTTTGAATTAATATCTAAAAATGCAAAAATGATTCTGCGAGGTTGGCGGTAAGATTATAGCTCAGGAAGGGGCTTCTGCAAGATAAATTCACTGGAAAAAGGGCTCTTTTTATATTTTTGCTGAAAAATCAAGCTGATATGAACACTAGTGGCAGTAAAACACAAATTACGTTTATTACTTTTCAAACAAATTATGATTACAGAGAAACTGCTGCGATAACAGCCTACTGTAAGTAATGAAACATTGCCATGCAGATTCATATTCGACTTACAGGGTGTTTCACGTTGAAAGTGCCACAAAATAATATAATTTTGCAGAAATGTCACACAGCATGTTTTTTTCCTGGGTGTGCCTCGGACGTTCTGAAAAGTGAAGCAAAAATTTTTTATCACCCCCCTGTTGGCTGGCTGCTGTATAGGTCATAATGTAAACATGTGGGATGTGAGCCAAACTAAAACATCTAATTACATCTCAAATATTTTTTCCTCAATGATATTTTCTATAATTTTAGATCGCTCTTATCAGTCATTATGTATGTTTAAGTGTTTGTTTTTCTACTAAAATTGGTTTTCGTTTTAGAATTTGATGCTACAAAAAAACAGGGTGTGACATCATGATTGACAGCAGTGATCAACTACTTCTCTGAGTGGAGTAGTCAAGGAGGCATCAGCAGACTTCTTTGGGTTGGGTTTTCAAACCATTCTTGGAGCCTGAAAGCACTGCATATATTGGATGTCTCCCTTATTTATGAAAAACATCCAAAATGTGCTGGGGAGGCTACAAGAATAGTTTGAAAGCGCTGTTTTTTAAAGCAGAATAAGATAGCTAGATGCTGCCTTCTTTTCACAATCATTGTGAAATTTAAATGTAAATGTAACTTCTAAAGAAAATATCTGTAAAACCAAGGAGAAAATTCTTACTTGTCGGGAAAGCAGCAAATCACACTTCTGCAAAGGGCAGGCATGGCAATTTAGCATAGCCTTCATCATAGACTTTGTCATAGCCTTTTTTTCTCCCTAATTTATTAGATTGTTTAAAGGTAAAACATTTGCCAGTTATGTATTTTGGGCTTTGTCTACACCCAAACATTTCAACTTTTACTTAATCAAGCTTAAAGGGTTAGTTCACCCGAAAATGAAAATTAGCCCATAAATTACTCACCCTCAAGTCATCCTAGGTGTATATGACTTTCTTCTTTCAGATGAATCCAGTCGGAGTTATATAAAAAATTGTCTTTGATCTTTCAAGCTGTTTAATGCCACTCAGTGGGTGTTGCATGCATCAGTCCAAAAGAAGTTAAATAAAAAGGATTTGTAAAGAAGAATGTCGGAGGATTTCGATATAAGCCAAGAGGAGACTGGTTTTCCTTTGCTAAAGTAAGGGAACTTTGCTTCCTTTGCTCCTGTTAACAAACGTTGGTTTTCTCGAGACTCACCGGCGCATGCGCAATGCTGAACTCATACGTCATCAGCCCGGAGCTGCTTCCGTGTACAACTGTTGGCGCAAGCTACATTAAAGTGACTATTATGTTTTGAATATGGATATTTTTCTTACAAAAACACATCTGTTCACTACAGGAGGCCTTTGTTCACCCCCCGGAGCCAGTGTGAGACACTTTTTTTATGGATGGGCGCTTTTTATTTAACTTCTTTTGTACGGATACATGCAACACCCGCTAGGTGGCATTAAACAGCTTGAAAGATCAAAGACAATTTTTCATATAACTCCGACTGGATTCGTCTGAAAGAAGAAAGTCATAAAAAACCTAGGATGACTTGAGGGTGAGTAATTTATGGGCTAATTTTCATTTTTGGGTGAACTAACCCTTTAATATATAAATAAAACATTGCTCTAAAGTGTTTAAATCAAAGACATCCTAATTTGCTATTCTTCATAAAAACGGAATAATAATAATAATAATAATAATAAATTATTATAATTTATAATTAGTATTATAATCTATTATAATTATTTTGTGTACATTTTGTAACCAGTTATAAATGCTATAAAATATTTGGACTAATAATAAAGACTGCAGTATAGTTAGAATTCTGTTATTATTTATTTAATTTTATTTTTAAGATTTTAAGCAGTCACAAGTGCCTCTGATGACTGATGTAAAGAATTACCCATGCCCAATGAATTTTCATGCCTTTCTATGTCAATACAACAGTACAATACAAAAGATGACATGCTTTTCCTTTTGCAGGCAGGCTAATGGAATTCACATTTAAAAGTGTAGAAAACAATGTGCAGAAATTTTGTTTATTGCAGAGATTGTGCTCACTGCTGATTTCTCTTAGAAATCAACACAACATGTAATTTAAAAGCCCATCATACTATCATACCAATTTAGCCCCAATTACTGCCTGAAGACAATTTCTGCGGAGTTTCCAATCTCAAACTGTGACAGAGCAGAATCAAACCCATTTGACAAGTGTCTGCAAAATGGATAGCAAGTGAAGAAATGTCATCTCAGCCTCTGTTGATGTTTTGAAAGAGCTGGAGTGGAATTGATTATAGATAAGCAAAGACAAGGGATGGTTCTTTACACATTCCTGGGCAAAACATGAAAGAATATTATTTTAAAGGAGTGTTAAGATGAAGACAAAAATCACTAGTGAAATTATCCTGGAGGGGCTTTATTGATGGCAAAATTCATGGGAGAAAAAAAAAAGGAAACAAAAACAAGAAAAGTGGTCAATATTGTTACATCATGTGGCCTGTGGCCTAAAACTATGTGTAGTGTTTATTATTATTATTATTATTATTATTATTGTTGTTGTTGTTGTTTTCAAGCACATATACATTGTATATTTAAATATTCTGAATATTTAAATATTCAGATTATTTTATAATAAAATGATTAATTTTATTATAATTTTTTTAAGAGGGCTCTTTAACGTTTTCCTTTTCATGAATGCTGTATTTCACATTACAGCAGGATAATCCCTACTGAAGATTTTGGAACTGTGGTGCCATCAGCCATTCAACGTGTATTACATCATGTCCCTTTCTTTCCACAGTGACCATGTCATGTCAATTACAGCTCAGGTAACTGACTCAAAAAATGCTTCCCGGAACTAAGTTTATTTCCCCCCATTAACAAGAGGGAAGCATGCAGAGCATGTATTGCCTCTGCTTCATGCGCCAGCTAAGCAACTGTCATTGATATGAATAAGAATGAGAACAAGCTTTCTCACACTATTGTTCCTTCCTTGAAGTCACTATTGTGACTTCCTTGTTTCCACACGTTTGTATGATTTGACAAGGGCATCAGCAAAGTAACAGAAATCAGTTTTGCTGTGTCTTGCAGCAAGTGACCTTTTATCCAATGGAAGAAACAGATGTGAAAAAAGAGCAAAGGAGAATGCCAAATATGAAGTGAATTCAGGTTTGCGGCCAGCTGTTACAAGAGAGGCTGTAAGTCTCTATTTACTGTAGTGTCACATGAATGCTAGAGGAATCATGACACATTGTTAAATGGGTAAAGACACTGAAGTAGCTTCACAGCTTCCTCCTCCTCCTCTCGAATGTCCACAGATTCCTGACTGTGAGAAGCTCCCCTAATGAGCCACTGCTTTTGGCAGCCACTGGTGCCTTCACCTTGATTGCAAGCTTTGTAACGCAACCTGCCTCCCAATCAAACTTTGTGCATCAACTGAACAGTTTTTTATTAGTGATTTTTGCCCAGTGGACAATAAAACAGGTGGAAGAAATTCCACAGACTTACACTAAAAGAGGAACCTGAGCCATTTCAATAGACCAGAACAGAAGTTTTCAGATATGTTCCCTAGCACTGCACATTTTGTATGTCTTCCTTATATAACACACATGATTCAGTTTATCAGCTCATTTGTAAAGACTGCAAAAGCTAAACTAGGTGTGTCCGTTAATGGAGACACACCAAATGCAGCGCTGTGGGGCCTCCAGGACAGGTGTAAAACCCCTAGAATATCATAGATCAGGAGTTCTCAACTCTGGCCCTCGAGGTCCACTTTCCTGCAGAGTTTAGCTTCAACCTTGATCAAACTCACCTGCATGTAACTTTCTAGTAATCCCTAAGATGTTGATTAGCCTGTTTAGATGTGCTTGAAGCTTGAGGATCAAAGTTGAGAACTCCTCTCATAGAGAATTGAGGGCTTGTAGAGGGCTTTTTTCTTAACTGGGACCAGTAATCAACTACCTAGCAACATCAAGTTTGTTTTGCAGTAGCAAGCAGTGCTTACATCGGCCATTGGCTCAGTGAGTAGCAATGACACCTCACAGCACGAAGGTCCCCACTTCGAGTCCTGGCTGAGCCAGGAGGCCTTTCTGTGTGGAGTTGTCATGTTCTTCCAGTATCGGTATGGGTTTTCTTTGGTTTCCCCACATAATTCAAAAACTGAATGGAGACACTAAATTGTCCTCAATGAGTGTATGTTGGTCCAGTGATGGACTGGCCATTTGTCCAGGACGGGGGTAGCCAACTGCAGAGACTGTGTCTAAAAGTTTAGGCAGCTGACTTTTTGCCTCGCTGCCCTATCAGGCAATGACTTCTCAAGCAGCATTTCCCTATGAAGGTACCTCCCTAAACTGATCTCAGACAGGTTTCTGAGGCAGCATAACAATCTAATGATGATCTATGGAGAAAACAACAAAACAGAGAGATATTTGGCACTAAGCAAATTTGTAATTACTATAATACTAATCCCTCATTAGAAATGTAATCAAAAGTTGAAAAGTTGTTCAAAGACAAATATTTATACACAAACTGACCACCACCTACAGCTTTCATATGCCTATTTATTCTTTAGCTCAACTTTCACGGAATCAAAGGATAATGGAATATCATAGGCAGCAGGTGATTTTGGACATAGTCAGAGCTAAACTCTGTTTTGCCCATCTCTGATCTACAAAATCTTGCCTTCAAAAGTCAATCAGCTGAAGGTATCTCAGGAGACAGCATGTGACGTGATAATATGCATTGGCCACATTTGACTCTTGAGTCGGGGGGGGGCAAAAAAATTGTATATATATATATATATATATATATATATAAATTAATTAAATAAACAAATAAATAAAATTTCAAATGTAAGCATCAAAACAATGCCCTACCATATTGCAATGCATCAAAGGAGTCAATCCAACACAGTCAAGAATAACTTAAAGAGGTTGCCACCGTTTAGTAAACTGTGGACTAGCTTGGCCAGGACCGGTTCCAGAATTAAATCAACATATTTTAAGTCACTGCTATTTCGAGAGTGACTCCCACATAAATATGCAGATGCAATTTCCGAAACTTTGCAGGGTGTAGCCTATGTGTCTGAAAAAATGAAAGTTTCATACAAATTCTGAATGGATTATACCCTAGAAAGTGCGCAAAGCACGCTCCCTTTATCACTAAAAAGGGTCACTCATCTTCATTCATCGCGATCTTACAAAGTTCCGTTATAATCAATGAAGCGCTCTAAACTACACAATGAATCTCTTAATTACATCGCGTCTGCACTTAGTCCTGAGATGATTCACGAGCGTGCAAAACTGCACTTAAAAACTGTGGTGCTTTCAGCGGTGAGTGAATTCTGACAAAACATTTCTGATTGGCCATTGCGTTTAAGAAATCAACAGATATGTCTGTGATTGGTTACATTGCTCAACGCTGCAAAAACATGTTGAGGGTATTTAGCGCTTGGCTAAGTGCTCCAATTGCAGCGGGGCTGACATCAGGGATTCCATGACTAACAATTTAGTCATGGACAATTTACCCATGTCGCCAATGTTACCCAATTTAGTCAACAAAACAATTTACCCATGTCGCCCATGATCATAGGATTCAGACTTGCCTTGTTGCCTTCACATATCCATATTTTCAGCTTTCAGCTCTGGAATTATGGGCTCTTTATCAGTATCAACATGGTTGAGACATAAAATTGCAAGTTACTAGCAGAGGGAGTTTTTTAGTTATGCTTTGGCACTGCTCTTCTGTGGATTTTATGTTTTATCTAAATAATTCATCCTCTAGTGTACCTTTTTAAAAAGTCACATTAAAATGTTATTTTTTTGTTGTTCTTTTGAAACATGCTTAGGGATCAGACAAAGCCATGTCTATTCTGTCAGATGGGAACAGCTCAGCATGTGTGTTCAAAGCTGGGATTATCTAAACTATAGGATCCTGCTGGCGTTAAAGAAAAGGGCAGCCGAGACCTGTGTGAGGAGAGGCTCTTTTCCTCAGAGTGAGTCAACACCGCACTGCATCTTAAGCAGGAAATATCTGCAGGGCCATGGTGTAATGAAATAAGGTGCCAACTGTACGTCATTGTTCAGCTTTAAAGGGCACCGCAGAAGCCTGAGACAACAGAGAGAACAGAAATAGATTTCAGCAGAGCCACTGCGGTCTCCTCAGAACTGACGTTGCTAAAGTGCAAAATGGGCACAAAAGCCCCAGCTCAGAGCCTTTCCAGCTGTGGATTGTCCACTCTCAGATGGGTCTTTCCCAGAGAGATAGTCACAGGGGTCATTAAAGTTTCCACAGACAATAAAGAATTCAGCAATAAATGAAACCCTACATATAAACACAACTAATCATATTATACAACCCAGGCTCATTGGAAAAACATGCCTGTAGCTACATTCTTGCAAAATGACATTATGTTGCTTCTTGCACATTTCATATCACTTTTCAGGAACAATGCCCAGTGAGCGGTGCATAAGCACATTCAGTTTTATCCAAAACGGATTAACCTGAATATGGCAATGTTTTATTAATGTTGGTGGATGCATTATTGCAGCAATTTAAAAAATCCTGGTGAGTGACGCTAAAAGCTAAATGCACAATCACATTTAAAAAATAATATACCACCTACACTAAACCCTACCCAAAACATAAACCATAGAGTTAGCGTTAGAGTTATATTTGTTTACAAATCATGCACTATGGTAAAGGTGTTTAACCCTTTGACGCATATGATCACACCGGTGTGATCACTCTAGGCTGGTCACTGGGTCATACGATCACACCGGTGTGATTAGAACGTTCGGTGCATCACGTGAGCAACTGCAAAATTAAAATATGCTTTTGTGCTTTGGCTGGTACTGAGCCAGAGACGGACACACTCAGTGCTTGGCGTATATCACAACTATTCAGTGTTTTCATCCACATAATGCTTATTTTAGGTGTTCAGACATTTAAATACACATAAGTAACAAAAATACATTTATAGTTTGTAAAATACATACTGATGTATATAGAAGCGTCATTAACTATCCTTACAAATATAATTTGACAACATGTTTTATTGATATTATATACACATTGTGTAGGTAACTATAAAGTTTCCCCTATTCTTCTCCCAGTTCACCAGAAACTTGAATGTCTTTTGGGGGAGAGGATGTATTTACGTGTTGTAAATCCCACAGTTAAGATTCAGCGCGAGCTATCATGGCGGCGCCCATCACCCACTATATATCAACTAACATGGTCATTATAAAGGTGTTTAAACCACCAAATACATTTACTTGCACATATTTGAGAATCTGAATATCAGATATTGTATAATATAATTAACATGTTTGTGAATATTTTGAATAAAAAGGAAAAATTAAATAAAAGTGATACATCACTCATACACAGCTATTGTATCTGTGGTGTGACATGTGACAAACATGACGTGTCGCCATGTAAACAATAAGGCTATACATTCTAAAATAGTGGTTGCCTAAAAAAACTCATGTTGTCAGCTAGAATTTTTTTAACTTACGTGTAAAAAATTATATATATATATTTCGATTTTCTATTGATCAGAAGTCTTTTCACTGCACACATTTGCAGGTCAGAGATCATCAAATAAGCAGCAAATGACGAAACTTCTAGATTGTATGTCTGTGTTCTTGCTTTCCCACACTTACAGTACATCTCTATAAATAGAAGTGAATTGAACACAAAGTTTAGTGTGACTACTATTTAATCCATAGGACATATACTGCTCCATGGTGAACTCACCATAGCTAAACCCTCTATTTAAAACACCATAACCCACCCTTCCTCCTGAAATGAGATCAGTTGCCAAAACTTCAAACTCCTTTTGTATATTGATGTAAACTTTAATACTATTTGAACTATATTAGCACAATCTGTTTCCTAATCAAATGTCCACATCTTTTAATCTGAAAGATTTAAATAAACCTACATTTTTTACTCTTACTTATTCAATGTGGAGTGACAGATGTTGTTCTGGCCATGTAAACCCAAGACTGTCTACACTACTGGTATCGCAGACAGAGAGATGACATCACAGCGAGACTAACATGTGTCCCCCAGACTACTCTCTCTTAGCCAGATGGTCCTGATAGCTTGTCCAACGTAGGACTGCATGTCTCTGCAATTTAAACTTAAGCCTTGCTTTAGTACAAACATTTATGAGATGAACCTTCATTTTCTCTGCTTACATTATTCAAGCTGAATTTAAGCTATCAGTACAGCTATTATCAATATAATCACATAACACATATAATGCAACTAAATATGTTGAATAGTAGATTGTGAAAAACTGTCATTGTTGATTTGAGGAAATGTCACTTCTGAAGTGTGCTCAATTATTGCTCTGAACAGAAACAAACTATTCAACACATTCTGATACACAAAAGCGTCTTGGCTAAAAACTAATATTATGATTAAACAGCCGTTTGGGTGAGGACAGAAGGAAAATCATCTGTTAGTACAACATTCACTTAAATGTTAATATGTCAGCACAATTTTGCTGCCAAAACTGGTCTCTTCTATTTTATTAGTGTTCTTTTTTCTGTTTTAATCAGCCTAGTCACTACATTAAAACAATCAACTCATTGCTGTACAAGTACCACATAGTACAAACCAATAGTACATGAAGACAAAATCTCTTTCTTGAAAATTAAGTCTTTGCGATTTCTTGTCAAGCAATGTGATGTGTTGCTCATTTATAAAACATTAAAGTTGCAGGATAAAACGGCCTCCGGCAGTCAAACCCATGGCATCCCCAGAGTGGAAACTGAACGCCTCCCTCTTTGGATTCATCTTCTGTTCTTCCCTGCCAAGCTAGTCAGTGTATTCAGCAGGTGTAATATATTCTAAGTTGCTTCAGAAGTATTGCAAGTATTACGAACGACAATAAAACTTTTTACTTTTGGTACTTAAGTACTTTTAAAAGCAAGTACTTCTGTACTTTTACTTAAGTAAAAATCTGTCATTACAACTTTTACTTGTAATGGAGTAATATTTGACCAGCAGTATCTGTACTTTCACTCAAGTAATGGAGTTGAGTACTTTGTCCACCTCTGCTGCTACGCTATCCACTGTGTTTTGATATGCTACTAAAGTTTATTGAGCTCCCTGCCTGTCCGCAATTCCAAGCACACTAGAACCTCAGCCAGCAAACGACACAAAATGTCCTTTTTATGTTTCGGGGACCTTAGCCTTTGAACGCTCACAGTAAAGTGTCACTTATTTATTTGGCAGATGCTTTTATCCAAAGTGACTTGCAGTGCTTTCAGGGTATACTTTTATCAGTATGTGTGTTCCTTGGGAATTTACCTATGTATGACCTTGGAGGTGTTAGCACCATACTCTATACTCAACCTGTTGAATTCCATTGTATGACATTCTCACAGATGGCAGATCAATTGCATTTAAGGGAGCTTGTCAGGATATTTAGGTCACAGTCCATGTGACTGTTCCTACATGACCAGCCAATTGGCAGTGCTGTTGTTGAATCCAGCTCATTTAAGACCTGAGTAATTTGTATCCGAGTCAAGACCGAGACAACAAGAGGGGTCAAGTTCAATTTGGGGTTGAAGTCAAGACTGAGATCAGAAGAGGGTTGAGGGTTTTCATGACAGATTCATTCAAGCATACGTTAAATAATTAAGATATCTTTAGCCCTATTCGGATGGTAATTGTTTCTCATGTGGACGTCGGTAAAAATAAATTTGCATGGCACCTCAGTGATAAAACTCATGCATTCGGATGGCGATTTATTCACGGTGGATGAGCGAGTTTTGTGGGAACGCAGGTGCTGCTCACGTGGTTGGTTGTATGATTGTCTGCTGTGAATAAAATGGCACATGCTTGAAATAATGAGAATAAATTCATATTTATATTATTCATATTATTATAATGTAATAATAATATCCTATGTCTCATTTGATTATTTAAATCTCCTGTTTAAAAATAGAAATACAGACGCGCTATTGATGAATGGTTTTGTCTTGCATTTTCTCTAAAATAATGTCATTTTTAAAATGGGGAATTTAGCGGAAATAATAATGCAGTCTTTTATTTACATGAAGTAAGCATGAAGCTGCTTGGTTTATATTTTTTTATGTAATAATTAGAGTCCGACCGATATATAGTTTTGCCGATATGAGCTTGTCGCCGATATATCGGTATCGGCAAATATGCCGCCGATATGAACATTTATTTTACAGAACATATAATGCAGATAAAATGCTTGAAATGGTGTAATTGCTTAGTTTGTCCAGCAGAGCGCGCTCCATTGTTTGCTACTGGCGACCTGGATGAAACGCTTTCCATAACGGCGCGGTGAATCCGCACCAAATTCGGGGGATCCCTTCAGCTCGAGGAACCCTCTTGAATGCGAATCGAGTGTACGTCTAGAGGCCCGCTTTCGAATGAGACCACCCCCGCATCGATAGCCCCCGGGGTTCGGGAGTTACGGGTGGTTAAATTCATGGTCCGGCGCCGACCGATCAAGCGATACCGGGGGGCTACCGACACATGGAGGGTGGCGTTCGAGAGGGCTCCTTTTGATGGAGATCTGCCGGCGCGTTCGCGAGATAGTGACACCAGTCAACACTTTCACTTCAGTAAGGAGGTCTCTTGTTCAGGCAGCAGCATTCAAGCGTGGTCTTATTCGACCGTAAGTGCCCTGCGAAGTGGACTTCACATGAAATTACGCCATGATTCCAGTTCCAAGGGAACGTACACGTTACAGGGCATTAAAGTGCGCGAGACGTAAATTTATATTGTATTTATTTACAGAGGTATATTATGTCACACTTCACACTTCTCTAGTAAGTTCCGTCTGTGTGTGAAGACAGTAGCGCAAATCCGTGAATGAATTTTTCCCGAAGTGAAATAAACTTCAACGTAATAAAGTTGAATGGACTTGAATTTAATTAAAGTTGAATAAACTTCAACTTTACTGTTCAGTGCACTGATG
>NW_015506062.1:105751-108008 GCF_001515645.1 Sinocyclocheilus grahami | reverse complement strand
GCGAATCGAGTGTACGTCTAGAGGCCCGCTTTCGAATGAGACCACCCCCGCATCGATAGCCCCCGGGGTTCGGGAGTTACGGGTGGTTAAATTCATGGTCCGGCGCCGACCGATCAAGCGATACCGGGGGGCTACCGACACATGGAGGGTGGCGTTCGAGAGGGCTCCTTTTGATGGAGATCTGCCGGCGCGTTCGCGAGATAGTGACACCAGTCAACACTTTCACTTCAGTAAGGAGGTCTCTTGTTCAGGCAGCAGCATTCAAGCGTGGTCTTATTCGACCGCAAGTGCCCTGCGAAGTTGGACTTCACATGAAATTACGCCATGATTCCAGTTCCAAGGGAACGTACACGTTACAGGGCATTAAAGTGCGCGAGACGTAAATTTATATTGTATTTATTTACAGAGGTATATTATGTCACACTTCACACTTCTCTAGTAAGTTCCGTCTGTGTGTGAAGACAGTAGCGCAAATCCGTGAATGAATTTTTCCCGAAGTGAAATAAACTTCAACGTAATAAAGTTGAATGGACTTGAATTTAATTAAAGTTGAATAAACTTCAACTTTACTGTTCAGTGCACTGATGTCAGACTCATTTTGGATAATAAAGTTTATTGTTAAATTGTTATTTCTCTTTCTCGTTTTTGTTCTCAATATCTTCCAGTCGCTGTGGTAAAGCAGTGATTAAATATTGTTCTTAAATAATTTCCAACATTTCCGTAATAAATGTAGGCTATATATTTAAAATGCGTGCAAATTACGGCGAAGCTCAACACTTATCATACGGTGCTCTGCAGTGGACAAAAATATTTAAACAATTAATTTTATATTGATTTCTTTTTGAAAACTCAAAGTTGTGGATTAAATCACCACATGACCTTGGTGTTTGTCAAAAAACTGTAGGTAATTCAAGAAGGGTATAACTGCAGCCTGGAGATCTCCAAATGGGGGCGGGAACTCCAAAACGGGGTGGGAGCTCTAAAATAGGGCATGGCTTCCTCCCACTGACAGACAGGCACATTTTTTCCCCCAATCCACTTCAGTGCAAACTCCGCCCCACAGCTGATTCTAAAGATTTTATTGGTTGTGTCAATTAAAGTGTTGATTTCCTACATTATGCTACAAAAAATGCTAACCCCTAAACCTACCCCACACCTGACCCTAACCTTAACCAGCGAAATTGACTGCACGGCAGGATTGGCGCTGTGTGGTAAAGAAAGTTGCAGTTCAGGAGATAAACAGTTAATAAGATTATGCGATATGAGATCGTTCCGTAACTCCCCAACCGGACCTCACCGGACAATGGCACCTTTTTAGTTACACCCAGCATCACTACCCCCTCCTACCTGCGAATTTCGAGCCCCGGGACGCCCTCGTTGCTTAAAACAAAGCGATTGAGTAAAATCGTTCCCCTGCGCTGCACTGGGACGGCTCGCGGGAGAGCTCGTGGGTGATTCTCATTTATATCAATAAGCAGAGGTTCAAACTCCAGTCCGAACACCACTGGCCACGAGCTTTGGGCTCTGTTCTCATGGAGAATATTTACTTATATAGCATATTTTATTTTAGATGAACTAGAAACAATGTTTAATTTATAAAATGTTATTTTGAAATGTAAGTCAATAACAATTGGCTGGAGCCAGAGCCAATGGTGAAAGTCTTTGCGCGAGGAGACCCCGCCCCATTTTGGAGGTTCTGCCCACTTTTGGAGTTCAGGCCCCATTTTGGAGATCTCCGGTCTGCAGTTATATCTACTTGGGTAATTCAGCCAGGGATTTGTACACGGGTGGTCGGAGAGAAACACAGACATTCTGGATTTGGACGGCAATAACGTCACCAACAACCCCCTGCAAATGGTGAAAATCCCTTTACGTCCCGCTGAGAAACAATTACCATCCGAATAGAGCTATTAACATAGAGTATAATGCTCTTCTCAAGATTTTAGTTTTAAAACTAAAATCTATGAAAATTCTTGGCTATATGTAACTGTTACAGAGCTGACGAGACGTGAGACGTGCGGATCCATCTGCAAGGCTTTATTGTGGAGAAGACAGAGACGTGGTCATGAAGCAGGCAGGGTCAAACAGAGGCAGACAGGTATATGGTGGGCAAGACACAAGAACAGTCCTAGGGCTAGCGTGGGTCGACGATGGGCAGACAGAGTCAGAAGGGGCAAGACTAAGGGAGAAATCCAGGAAACCAGGCGAAGATCAGAAACCGGGAAAACAGCTAGGCTAGGGCTAGGGCTAAGGCTAA
>NW_015506062.1:105328-105570 GCF_001515645.1 Sinocyclocheilus grahami | reverse complement strand
GTGTTAAATAGTGAGGGAGTGATATGAAACAGCTGGGTGCAATCAGTGTAAACAGGTGTGTGCAATTCGTGCTGAGTGCAATCAGTGCAATGCATGATGGGAAATGTAGTCCGGGGTGATGTGCAACAGTGTGTAGTGCGAGAGTCAATGAATAGGAAAGTTCGTGGACCGGATTCGTGACAGTAACATTATGTTACATGTTTAAGTCATGCTGTTTTATTAATGACTTTCAACACTTAATG
>NW_015506062.1:104408-105318 GCF_001515645.1 Sinocyclocheilus grahami | reverse complement strand
AGAGTCAATGAATAGGAAAGTTTGTGGACCGGATTCGTGACAGTAACATTATGTTAAATGTTTAAGTCATGCTGTTTTATTAATGACTTTCAACACTTAATGATCTTAATAATCTTGGCATTTAAATATCGATATAGATAAAATAAATAAATAAATATATATATATTTAATAAATCAGGTAATCAATATTTTCAACAAAGCCCTAATTTAATTATTGGATTTTTAAAATTCATATTAGTCAAGAGACTTGACTAATAAGTCTTGATTCTATATTCTTGATTCTATATTTGTTATCCGAATAAAAAAAAAAATATATATATATATATATATACAGTATATTGCTTCGATTATGGAAGGGAAAAAATAAAAATAAAAAATACTGCAAAAATATTGAATATGTTACAGAGGCCAGGCAAGATTGAGGAAACATATGCATGTTTTAAAAAATGATTTTTCCCCCCCTTCTTTAATCACAAATTACTGTATTATACATAATTTGCCATATAAAAAAATCCACCTACTTCAACTTAAAAACTTATAATATATAAAAACTTATAATATAATCAAATTGGTTGTGCAAGTCATTTCAACATAGATGATATTAAAGAAGGATCTACATTTGCAGAATTAATTTTCATTTGCCAAAATGTTTTCTTCTTTCCAAGACATTAACTTTGTCACAAAACCTGAGTCTGTACTCATGTAAAATGCTCTTTTGCATGATCAATTTATGATTTTGCCAGAATTGTGTGACAAATATAACTCCATTGAAAACTGTATCTCTATGGAGTGCACTTCAGTTGGCAATCTTTATCTTGTGTTCATCTTCACGTTTGTTCCAATTTCATCACTTTCTATCCTACAGCCCTTTTTTTCCAATGCTGAGAGCAAACTCTGTGTGTGTGTGTGT
>NW_015506062.1:103164-103880 GCF_001515645.1 Sinocyclocheilus grahami | reverse complement strand
CTTGACGCGATCGCGCGCAGCAGTGCCAAGTTGATTCTGTGCTTACTTGATCTGATATTTAATGTTTTTTTAAAATGTTGTAGATTTAAGTAGCAAATGAGAATCGCAAAAATTAATGCATATATTATGAGACAAAGGTCTTCTTTATGATTTTCAGTTTTGTTTAAAGGGGTCATATGATGCTGCTAAAAAGAACATTATTTTGTGTATTTGGTGTAATGAAATGTGTTTATGCGGTTTAAAGTAAAAAAAACACATTATTTTCCACATACTGTACATTATTGTTTCTCCTCTATGCCCTGCCTTTTTGAAACGCGTCAATTTTTACAAAGCTCATCGGTCTGAAAAAGCGAGGTGTGCTGTGATTGGCGAGCTATCCAATGCGTTGTGATTGGCCGAATACCTCAAGCGTGAGATGGAAATGTTACACCCCTCACATACTGTTGATGTCGTGTCCGGCCGGAGCGACGAGACATAAACATTAAAACCCATTACAAAGGAGGCATTTGTTGCATCCAGTGGGGACACAATTACTGATTATGATGACTTATACTGTCTTTTCACGCGTTGCGTTGCATTACGTTGCATTGCATCGCGCCGCGTAAACATAAAACTCTGTCTGCATTTGTGATCGGAGAAATGACAAACAACAAGTGCAACTCTACTGCCCAAAACTCGCGTTTGAATCATCAGTGGCAACGAAAAACACAGTGGCC
>NW_015506062.1:101272-103154 GCF_001515645.1 Sinocyclocheilus grahami | reverse complement strand
GGGGAAGCCCCGGCTTAGCGTGTGCTGAGGCCGGGATAGAGTGAGCTGAGGTGGGCTGGACTCCGGTTTGTCCACGGTGAAAGTTGATGTATTCCCTCAGCTCCAGGCATGACGAAGCGGATATCGTCTTCTATCGTCTTCTTTTGGAAGACCAAACAAAGTAGTTTTGCTTTCACAACGAAGCACACAGCATCTTCAGGACATGGCTGCAGCGTCAACAATACTACAGTGAGAATAAAAGTTACGCCTTCTTTCTTTGCGTGAACATTTGGGCGGCGTTATGCAAACCTTCCCAGATCGTGACGTAGGTATGTGGGGGCGTGTTAGAACGAGTCGTTTTAGGTAGGCGTGGTTAACTCTTAACTTTTATAAAGAATACATCTTTGGTTTTGAGACTTAAGTCTTTGCAACTTTACAGATCTTCTTTATGCACCAAGAGCTTGTAACACTCCAAAGAGAAAGGACAAATTGAAATCGCATCACATGACCCCTTTAAGATAATTAAAGCAACAGTTTTTAAATAACGAATCAATATGTATAAGTATGGTATTTGGGGTAAAAAGTGCCCCTGCTGTTGGGGTTAAAGGCGCACAGTAATTAACATGATAATTAACAGATGGCTTTCCATTTGTTGACATGACATGGTTAGATTCAGATGGTAAATATCATATATTATGTTAGGTGTCCATATTAGAGATAATCACCATGTTTAGAATGAAACCATCATATTTAAAAACATGATATTAATCATATAATATATTAAAATATAATTTGTTGTTACTACTGCAAATATATATTCAATTATTATTGGATCTCCTTCAATACTTTCAGAATCTTTACTTATTAAAACAATTTTGTTTCTGTATTTTAAAATATATTTTTATATTAACATATTTTAATTACAGTATATTTATTGAAAAAAAATTATATTTTACTTTACAAAATAAGCATAAAATAGTACAGACTTTGCTAAAGTGGTTGTTTTGAACAAGTATTAACTTAGACATTATAAAAAAATAAAACACTATTTTAGCTGAAGTATTTGTATCAATACCGTGTGCCTTTTACCCCATGCTGGTGAGCCTTTTACCCCGTGTGTGGGGTAAAAGGCCCCTCTTGCCACCTCATACATTCATAAGATTTTTAAACAAAATAAACAATTTGAATGAATTCACACAAAATATCTTGCTCCATTAATGTTCAATACAACATATATATTTTTCTGCAATTATACATTTTAGGCGGAGTGAATGAACATTTTTTATTAAGGTGGGCCTCTAGCCCCGTTGTACCCTACCGCAGATGAAACTGCAGAGAGAGCAGAGACAATTGTACCATAAACACCTTTGTTGATGTCCAGATGGCAGTTTTTATTTGCATTGCTGAACACTTTAAATGTAAAAATGCACGCTTTGAGGTAATGTTTAGAATTAAGAATTGTAGAATTGTTTGTCAAGGCATTTTGCTTTATTTTATATATATATATATATATATATATATATATATATATAGTTTATTTATTTTTTACAGCATTAATTATTTATTTATTTGTGGGGAGAAAGAAAATATTAAATGGTATACTTAGCTCATGCAATGACTGTAAAGCTTCAAGAAGGACAAAAAGCATCATAAAAGTAGTCCATAAATGCACTATATTCATCTGACAGATTTGTGTGAGTAAATTCAACATCACTGACACCATCAAACTTGCTACAACATGTCTTATGTCTTATACCTTCCATACCAGAATGGACGCAAACATGATTTAATATGAAAGCTCCAATGGAGGAGCTTTAATGAAATATCACTTAAATTAAGAAGTCCTTGTCACTTTAATGTATAACTAAACAAAACTTTCTAACTATATGCTTTCAAAAAAAAA
>NW_015506062.1:97887-101262 GCF_001515645.1 Sinocyclocheilus grahami | reverse complement strand
AAAAAAAAAAAAACTTGATTCTGCCACTTAGGTAGATGTTCACACTTAATTATTACATCAGTGCATTTGCTTCAGGTCATATGTTACTTGATAATAAAACCTGAAAACCTGTTCAGCAGAAACTGGTGTGTTCAACATGGAAAATGATCTGTTGATCAAGCAAAACAATGCTAACCTTTTATATTTAATGTTTTTTGTTGAAAAGACATAGATATCAAGTAGCAATATTTCAGTCAATTTATATAATAGCAGCAGGTAGCTCGCGTTTACTGTTTGGTATTAGTGACTCGGTATTGGTGTACTGGGCTTTGTGCAGTATGTAAACCAGGCTTTGAAACAAAAACCTTTTTTTTTGTACTAAGAACATCTGCAAAATGATGTGGAATGGGTTTAAATATTTAAATGCTTTAAGCAGAGTTGAGAGTACTATGCTCTTATTGGTAGCTGAAATAATAAAATTTGCCAAAATATTAAATAAGTGAACACATGGATCAGGGATGTGTAGAAATTTGTGAATGACATGTGTTTCAATTAGGAAATCTGTGTGGCTTGCTGAAGATTCTGTGTGAGGTTGCCATTTATATACCTCCATAAAAGCTTTTCTTTTCTTTTCTTTTTTCATCTTTGAGGTCTCACATTAATATGAAGATTGGCTTTATCATCTTCTGAAGATGACTTCATTATTTATTTATTTGGTCATTTTAAATGATACATTTCTTAATGATAGTGATAGTTGGAAACATGAGAATGATATCTTAATATATGTGTGTGTGTGTGTGTGTGTGTGAGTGTGTGTGTGTGTGTGTGTGTGTGTGTGTGTGTGTGTGTGTGTGTGTGTGTGTGTGAGTGTGTGTGTTTAAAAATCAAATGGCCAAACATTACTTACTTTGACAGGCTTGAACTAGACTGACTTTAACTTCCACATGAATTAATCTTGCAGATATCCGTGGACTACAAGTCTTTCTGGACCAGACATCAAGACAGGGTTTGGATGTGTCTCTGCAACGAGTGGATAGGAACATCAGTGGCGTGTTTTCCAGTTTGTTCACCTCCATGCGCACAGAGGAGCTCAACCGCTACAGGGACACTCTCAGAAGGGCTATCCTGCTCCTGAGCCCACATGGAGCACAGGTCTTCATCCATCAGGTATGTGCTGTCATTAGCGTAAACTTTAGGACATAGTGGTAAATGGGGTGAGATGAGCCAGTGGATAGGTTGAGCCACCTCTGGTAACTACTTGTCATGTCAGTAGGGGTGTAAAGATTCACAAGTTTTGTCTGTATACATTTTAAAACATGGATTTTTTTTATCATGAATTTGCTTCGGTCAGTAATCAACTTAAAATGCTAAACATCTAATGAATCATGATTTAGCAAAGTATCGATAAAAGTATCAATCTAAATATTGAATATACTGTATATACTATATATATAACATAAAATTACTTACATTATTTTATTAATGACTGTTTACTTGTTTACATCAATATTTGCTTGGGAACCTTTTTACTTAGATTAGGCTAGTATTAGCTTTTGCTGTGGTATCAAAATTGGTACAGAGAATTGTGAAATTCACTGGCATCTAAAGTTACAACTAGGGGTGCTCCGATTTTTGAGGCCGATCACCGATCGCTGATCACAGAAAGCAGTATCTGCCGATACCGATCACCGATATCGATCTTTTTAAGCCTTCTTTTTATCATTTATAACTATTTATAGTGATACTCCAATCAGGATTTTAGACATTTATTCAGGGCCTGTATTTCATTTTTGAAAATGGAGGGAATTCCCCTCTTAGGTGACTCTTGTGAGAGGGGAAGCAGCACGGACTGTGCTTTCACACAGGAGTCCGCTACTGATCCGTGGCTGTTTACCACAAACACAACATTTATCCATTATTTTGATTTCAAATCCAAACATTGTCACTGAAAATGCTTTTTCAGCATTTCAATAATTTTTTTTTACAAAGTACAGTAATACAATCTTTCACAGACATGTCTAAACACATAAATATAAGCAACACATTATTCAATGTATTTTACTTTTGCATTTACTTATATATTAAGTTGCTCAAGCAAGTGGCAAAACATTTAAACTACTTTTCTTACGTTGTCACAAACTTACCATTGACAGAAACAGTCAGCTCTACTGCCTTTCCTTTTGCATTTAAATCTTTATTTCAAGCAATCCTGCGGTTCATAAAGAACTTTGTTTTGCTACCTCCACGAGTGCCATCTATGATTGCCTTGTTTATCTAAAAGTGCTCTTTACCTTTAAACCTAGCCAAAAAGCCGTATGTGTTGACTGTGAAACACAGTAGACTTTAATAATATGCATTTATGGTGTAATTACTACATTTTCGTGTCAATCCATGTTCATATTTATTGCAAGCAATGTGCTGTTACTTTAATTCTTCGCTTGCAGCGCAGCAAACATAGACTCGGTGCGGAAACGATCTCTGCATGAGCAGAGCATGAGCGCACAGTCTCCAGGAGAGCGCGCAAGCGCTGAATGGTTTAAACACTGGCAAGAATTAAAAAGAAATGCCATTTATAAACTTTAGTGATTATGTGACACTGCCTCGATTGTGCAAGTGACAATTCCTGTATCAACTGTGCAGGATGCAGCTCGCTTATAGACAGATGCAATGTGGTGATTTGAAGACATTTGCGTATTTGGAGAGAGAGTGCACGCAGTGATTCACTCACGCTGTTTGTACGCCTCACACAAGGTTTTCAAATTACTTTATAAGTTATTTAATTAAGAAATAGGCATCATTATAATTATTTCACCCACGCCGGACAGAGACTGAGATGGTGCCGCTGCATGTCGTGCCAAACCTCTCACGGCAGCGTCATCAGCTTGAGATCGTTTTTTTTGAGATTGGCCTTTTTAGAGACCGCCGATCAATCATCCCAAAGCGATTATCCGCCGATAGTGATCGGTAGCAGATCAATCGGAGCACCCCTAGTTACAACCTTGCCATAACAGTCGTATTTCCAGCAAAAAGAACTGTATTGTAATAATATAATTATCAAAATATATGTTGTATATCTCACTCCTACTATGAATGTACTTAAATACATTAAAGGTGCAATAGGTGATTGTCTTCAGAAATTTTTTTTGTTATGCTGGTTGAAATTCTCTTCACATCCTGATAGCAATCATTAAGTTAAGTGCTCTACATTTATTTATATATTCAGTGGACGGCATAGGACCAAGAAATGTTCGTCCAATCAAAATGTTCAGACATTATGATAGGCTTTCCAACCTGCCTGTCAACATATATATTTGCATACCTCTGCGCACCCTGTTCGCGCAGAGAGGATATGTCATCAGCGTGTTCACGTACACTGTGCAGACAGAGCGAGAATGG
>NW_015506062.1:95969-97604 GCF_001515645.1 Sinocyclocheilus grahami | reverse complement strand
TATCAGACTAAAGTTAGCATTTTCCAAGATGTCCTACTGCACCTTTAATTAAAATTGAATCAAATGTTATAGCGACATTTAATCATTCTGAATTTACAAAAATTGTTCCTGAATCAGATCAGAAACCTGTGAATCATGAATCTAATCGATTTGCTGACTACCCGAAGAGTCACACTATTAAATGTGACCACATAATCAAAGCCTTTATAGAGAAAGTCATCTTGCCATTGCACACGCTCATGTACAGTTTCCATAAAGGAAGTCATAGCAAATTTGTCAAAGCATGTTAACGCTGATGTTTGTGACAGATTTGATCCTATAAATGATTTAGCTAAAGATTAATCCTGATTTCCATATGGTGTATGTGTGACATTATTGTAAATTCCTGCCATATGAAATTTTGTCCCTGCCTGGAGGACAACTTGAGTAAAAACTGGCTTATTATGCCCTACAAAACCTGTCACTTTTTCTGCATCCCTCCATAATGACTGTACAAATGACCTGTCAGGCCAGCACACCTTTACTGTCATTATCTCAGCATCTGAAGTACACTCCTCCACTGATCTGAGGTCACACACATCAGATAACATCACACATTGGCCTTAACAAGCTCTGTGGGATCTGAACTGGAATCAGTCACTCATGCTGCCAGGATGCCCATCACTGCCAAGAGCAAGAGCATGGCGTTCTCATGCATATAGATATACCATAAGACAATAGTCATCTTTAATCTCCCCTGCTTATTCTTAAGTTAACTTTATTTATAAAGCACTTTTAATAATACAGATTGTGTCAAATCAACTTTACATTATTAAATAGGAAAATAGTGTGTCAATAATGCAAAATTGACAATAGTAAACACAACATTTTCAGTTAAAGGCAGTTCATCATTGAATTCAGTGATGTCGTCATCCAGCTTAGTTCAGTTTAAATACAGGTGCATCTCAATAAATTAGAATGTCATGGAAAAGTTCATTTATTTCAGTAATTCAACTCAAATTGCGAAACTCATGTATTAAATAAATTCAATGCACACAGACTGAAGTAGTTTAAGTCTTTGGTTCTTTTAATTGTGATGATTTTGGCTCACATTTAACAAAAACCCACCAATTCACTATGTCAACAAATTAGAATACTTCATAATACCAATAAAAAAAATTATTTTAGTGAATTGTTGGCCTTCTGGAAAGTATGTTCATTTACTGTACATGTACTCAATACTTGGTAGGGGCTCCTTTTGCTTTAATTACTGCCAATAATTGGGTGTGGCATGGAGGTGATCAGTTTGTGGCACTGCTGAGGTGGCATGGAAGCCCAGGTTTCTTTGACAGTGGCCTTCAGCTCATCGGCATGTTTTGGTCTCTTTTTTCTCATTTTCCTCTTGACAATACCCCATAGATTCTCTATGGGGTTCAGGTCTGGTGAGTTTGCTGGCCAGTCAAGCACACCAACACCATGGTCATTTAACCAACTTTTGGTGCTTTTGGCAGTGTGGGCAGGTCCCAAATCCTGCTGGAAAATGAAATCAGCATCTTCAAAAAGCTAGACAGCAGAAGGATGCATGAAGTACTCCAAAATGTCTTGGTAAATGGGTTCAGTGACATTGGTTTTCAAAAAACACAATGGACCAACACC
>NW_015506062.1:87029-95233 GCF_001515645.1 Sinocyclocheilus grahami | reverse complement strand
AAGTGTCCCCAACTAAGCAAGCCAGAGGCGACAGCGACAAGGAACGGTGTGCTCTACGGCCGAGCCTGTTGTCATGTTCTCCTGTCATCCGGTTCCTGTTTGGTTCCTTAGCTGAAAACATACTTCTTCAGTTTATCCCACAACAGCACAACACACCATCTCAGGACAGATAAGTCAAAAGTAACTGAGCTCAGTGAATAAGCGAAGAGGCTTACTATCAGTTCAGCTCAGCATCTGGATACTGATAATAGATTATTCAGAATTTAAAACTCTTCAAATTACAGTTTCCTCCTACTGTGTCATGTATTGTGTGAGGTTTCTTTGATGGGGGTTGACATTTTACATTATCACTAGGTGTGAAAATTGCTCTACTTTTCCTTCATTTTGATCTTGTAAGACCAATGGAAGATTGAACTTAATTTGAGTATGCATTCCAGTACTCTTTACTTGTGAAAGTGTATTTGAGACTCTATGATGTCTGAAAACAATATAGGGCAATGTGCCTTGAATTTCATGGATAGGCAGATAGAAATGCATTCATTGCCACTGATGGCAGGCTCATTAGAAAAACAACATTTATATCAAATTATATTACATTTATCCTTTCACATTTCACGGCACTTTTAAGTTAAATGCCCAGTAAGTGGCTAGAAAAGCTTGTTCAGTTTTACTGGAAACTAATGAATACGAATCTGGCAATGTTTTATTAAGTTGGTTGTGTGTGCATCTTGGGAGTTCGAAAATGAAATGTCCAGTTAGTGGCTCTAAAAGGTTAATGCTCTATTGTGTTTGAAAATAATGTAGCAACAACACTAAAACACAACACAACAAAAAAGCAAAGGTGAAATAAAAACACATTTGGTGAAGCAACCATGCCATTTTAACTTGCTTCTAAAAGTCTTTGAGCTCTTTTATTGACTCATGCCCAAGCACTCAGCATTGCAAGTGTGATGCGCTACTTAGGTGAGTAGCCTATGCCAGAAAACTCGTATAGAACTGATTATGTGATGCTGATATCAATTCATCCACTGTGCTAAAGTTGTTTTAAGGTCATAACACAGTATTATGCAAAGAAACCACACAAAAATGGCATGTATTAAATCAACACTCTGCCCCTGTAATCATATGAAAAGGAGAAAGAAAGGTGTTTTACTGTTTGAGGTGTTCATTTCAGCTGGAAACTGCAGCATACCGTATATATAAATATAGATGGGTACAAAACCATCACAAAGTTACAAAATCACAAATACTTTGATAAAAAATAATGCACACAATACTGGTGTGAGGAATGTACAGTATGTAACAATATATTTTCAGCCTATGTAATAATATTTCAGTGCTGTCTTTCTGTGCATTCTGGAGATTACTGTACTCTATGAAAAGAGAGTACAGCAATATTTTTGGTTTGCCGAAATGAAGGTTTCTTTTATTAAGGCATATTTGGATAAGCTCCAAATGTACAGTTTCCTCTAATATATGTATATTAAGCTTCCATTAATGCACACAGCTGTAATGTATTCATTTGAATTTTAGTTTGTTTTTCAGTTTTGTTCCTGTTCCCTTTTCCCCCATGTTAGTCCCTGATTGTCTGCAAATGTGTCATATTAGTCAGTTTGCCCTTTTTCTAGTGTTCTTTGTCAGATCTTTCAAGGTGAGCTCAGTTCTGTTTGGATCCTACTTTCCATTGTTTCTGAGTACTTGGCATTATAGCACCATGTTAAATAGGGAACAATCTGCAAAATTCTTATCTAGGATTATGCAGCATAAGGATTTATGCAAAAAAAACCTTAGTTTACAATCCACCATTTTATAATGTGGAAACCCCTAGTAGAGGATGAGCTGATGTGGCTTAAAGAATAATCCTTGTCTTAGCTGTAAGAAGTCACAAGTTCAAATCTTTCTTGCACGCATTAGTTCAATAACAATAGCAAATTTGGTTACAGTTGATCCTGTAATTTCACTGGAAAGGCATGAAAGAGCATTTGGACAGAAATGGAACACAATTGTGACAACTGGGTATAGTGTGGCTCTGGTTGACAAATATTACCGCGCTTTGTCGGCTATGATAGGGTTTGCCAGGGTGACTATGATCATGCGAGAGACTTTGATCTTTAAATAGGATCTAGTACGCTTATGATGTGAAGCATCTAACACAAGCCCTGTACTGTACACTAGTGAGCTGTCTGGTTGTCTTTTTTTCATAGCATCTTTAATGGAACCTCAGGTGACTATAGGCAGCAATTCCATGTGCCACACAAAAGAAACCCACTCGAGTTGGACATTAGCATTTCACTAAGCTAGTGATATGAAACTTTATTTAGCACAATAAATATGAGACACTGAATAATTAATGAGATTGAGCTATATTTTATCAATACATTCCAAAATGTATTTTGTCTCATGATGCATTCTGGTATTGCCATCCCCACAAACAACACATTAGACACATGAGATTAGACACCTTCCAGGCAATCACAGCTTTTTAGAGTTGGGAATATGATTGCTTGATGCAGGATTGTTGTTACTAGAACTTGCCCTATTTGGGCAAATCACATTGTGTTCTGCCTGTTAGGCCTCGTGTTGTGCCTGTATTGTTGTTCCATGTCATTCCTAAAGGAAGTGGTTGATAGGAAATACTCAAATGACTTGTGATGCACACAAGAGGTGTAATTTGTGGCACTGTATCATCTGCGGAGGCTGTGCTGTCCAATTGAGAGTTGTTAAACAGAATGAGATGCTTGGACATACTGCTGACAAAACTATCTCTAAGACCTTCAGTGTTGAAATTTCTCTTTCTTTCAGTTGCGCACAATCTCTTTCTATCCATCCAGTGTCTTCACTTGCTTTGCTTCCCATATCACACAGATACTTAATACACCATGAGTTCTACAAGCAGGACTTATTTCTGAATCAACTTCCTGAAACGATAATTATCAAACAATATCAGACTTTAAGGTAAAGCTTATTTTGTGATCCTCTAATCTTGGAAAGTTGCAATTTCCAACTTCCTAACACAGAGCAGCATTTGAACTCTGAAGATTTTACCATGCGGTAATGGATATAACAATGTTAATGTATTCGGTCTTGGTGGAATAGATCTGCTACGCTGCCAAATTGCTGCTGCTGTTGGTTATTATTATATATTTCAGACGTCCAACTGGTGTGGAAATCCAGTCAACAACCGAACACCGTTGTGCCTGTGCCATTGCTTTTTCTTGTATGTCATATTCTGAGCATCGAACAATTTAAAATCGTTATGGTTGGAGATCAGAGATATCAAGTAGAAATTATCCACATCTGACTTTGAATTTTGCCACACATTATGACTATGCTTTAGGATTTGGGTAAAGATAGAAAAACAATCTTTCCCTATTTATTTTAGCAAAAGTTTAGATCAATGGCAAATGATAGGACAGTGGTTCTTGGACAGGAAAGTTGTTACATGACTGACAAAATATGCTTATCCAGAAACACGTCCTATCAGCAAAAGTATAGTCAATGTTTAAATAACAGTCATTTCACAGGACTATTTAAAGCTCATTTAAAGCTCTTTATTGACATGAATCAGTCTTGCTGTCAACTTTCAACAGAATTTTGCCCTCTGCAGTTGACAAAAGAGATTGTTATAGATTAAATAAACTGAGATGTGTCAATATGCCAGAGTTCCAGAAAGCTTATCTGATGTCTCTTTTTCATCTCAGCCTTTAGTTTTGGACATCATGTCAGCATTTTGAAAAAATATTTGATCTGTAGATATCTCCAAAGGCTTTCTTTTTTTAGCACATTAAACTTTTCTATTTTAGAACTCTTAGTTCTCATGGTTTTAGGTGGCTGATAACATTGTATTGAAATATTTATAGCTCCTATTACTTGAACACAGAATCTGATATCTGAATTTTTAGAAAGGTATTGCATTTTGAAGTTTCAATCCCCTTTTGACTAGCCTATACACTGTAAGGATGTAGCAGTGGTTAAATAGGTCTTTCTCTGTGACTTTCTTTGACAAACTGTTCTGTTTCTTTTAAGTCAAGGCAGAAGTAGCAGGCCAGTGTGTTAATATATTCCTGTACAACATTCATGAGACTGCGAGTCTTTCAAGGCTGTGTGATGAAGTTGTGATAGGGCTTATTAGCTAATTTTAAATCTTGTAATCAAATACTTTTTTTCCCCCAGAGATAGCCTTTCAGGTCCTCAGTAAATTAGACTTCATTATTATTTTATGATTAAATGTGGATTTTACTGAAAGTAAGTAAACCTTAAAAGCCCCATGAGTCAAGAACTGACTGAGTTATAATTTCATACAGCACAGCGGTTTTTTTAATCGTCTTTCATTTTGTAGTATTGTCATTGCATAGTGTGAGAGTTCTGTAACAAATTGAAACATACAGAGCTAGATTAAGTGAATAAACTCAAGTTTCCAAAATATTAACAAAACCCAACAATAAACTAAAAGTGCTGTACTCTGAATCCTACCTGTTGCAAAATTGTCTGCAACTTCAAATTTTGATGTGTAAACTCTAACAATGCTGCAGATCAATCCAACATGCATTTTTAATGGCAAACATGTTGAAGATTAATATAGATTGGTCGATTCATTAAGTGATAAGCTGCTTCCTCCCAAAAGCAGTTTATTCAGCTTACTGATGCCTTTCCTTCATTGAGATCTATTAAATAAAGGACTTGTCTTGCAAGTGTACCACAGCATTACACTTTTTTTTTTGCTCACCTTGGAGGCCTCCCCTCTGAAGGTGAAGGTCTCTGAAGGTATTCATTTATTTACTTGAGCAAGTGATTAAACAAGGACCACCTGGAAGTAATCAAGTAAGGAACCATGCAGAACCTTTATTCTTTAGGTAATCAAAACAAAAAATTCAGTTTGCCATGTCCTTTTGAGGAAAGCAATATAGTCATATTCTTTCAATAGTTAAGGGAATTTCACATGACTGGTGCTGTCCAGTGCATTGATCACTATAAACTGAAACATCAGCTTCAGCGTTACCCGGCACCTCATTGCATGTCTGTTGTTTAAAGCAAATAATTTCAACATCTTCTTTCATTCCTCAGCTAATCTGTATTTTTGAGTGAACTGGTTGAATTAATGGTCTATTAACCATTACTATCCATCACTAACATACAAAAGGATAGCCAGTCTAGAATGCACAAGTGGAGTGACACAAATAGTAAAGGTCCTGGTGTTAATACTGGTCAAGTATAAGGACTTTTAAAATGCTTCTCCTCTAATCAGATTTTGAGGACTGGATCTAACTGTTGTATATAAAGTATAATAATAACTGCATTTCCCTCCTTGTTCTTAATTCCTTTAATGGCCACTATGTGTTTAAGGATGTAGTTTGCATGAAAATATCTGAGCCCTAGGTAGGCTGCATTGATATCAGTCATGTTTTTGTGGAGAATATTGTTTCTTTTCTCTGCCACCCATGGTGACTGCAGTTTTGTTAAAGCCTAAAAACTCTCTCTCTCCCTTTAGAGGCTCTTCAACATCTCTGACTTCAGAGTTGTCATATTTCCTCCTGCATTGCTGTGTGTTGGAGTGTATGTGTGGGCCTGAACTGTTATGGGTGTTCCATCAATTCTTATTTTTCTAGAATTTCTCCTCTTTTAGTTCTGTTCTCTATGCCTGCTGCTCATAGACGTAGGGGCCGTCCCACTGCTGCTGTCGCACAGGGAGACGGATTGAGTGGTGTGAGTTATCAAGCATGATGGATGATACTCAGTAGGAAGGATGTGTTACTCCAGAGGCATGAGAGAGAGAGAGAGAGAGAGAGAGAGAGTGTGAGTTATCAAGCATGATGGATGATACTCAGTGGGAAAGGATGTGTTACTCAAGAGGCATGAAAGAGAGATACTTTTCAGGTGTTGTAAGTGCCTTTGTATTACTTGCCTTCTGCTCTTGATTGCTTGAATGCGTGTTAAGATATTTCTCAAAATGAAAGATAAGGGCTGATGGGTATCAGGCAAAGTGCTTTGCAGACACAGTAATTTAAGCAAAGCCAGAAATGGCTATGTAAACTGGATTTTTACAGTTTCTGAACTAAATTTGAATGTTTCTTGTATATTCAGTTAACATCAAGCTTAATGCACTTCTTATATGTATTTAGATCTTTAAAAGGCCATTCTCTATTAAAAAGTCCATTCTCTTTCACAAATCCATTCTCCATTATTATAAATGTGCAATTGAAAATATATTTAAATACATGATTTACAAGTGTCAATAGAAATTACAGTAAAGTATATTTTAGTTTTACCATAAATGGCAGTACATTCAGCAGTACACTTTAACCATATTTCAAAGACAATAAAAGAAACTGCGAAATGACATATAAAGGTGTACTTAAGTCCTACCTAAATGGGTAATAAAATACTCTTAAGTTCAACTAACTGTATTTAATATAAATTTAAACTATAATACATTTATATTTAATTGAAATATATAACATGCAGTTAAGTGTCTGCAAACATTACATTGTGTTTAAAAGAGCCACTTCTCCAATAGCTACAACTTCCATTACTAATTTGTGACAATGTTTACATAAGTGACACTTATTTTATCTTTATCGTTTATATATAGCTTTTAAAATGCCATTTGACAATAAGAAACAACATTTATGGGACAATTCTTCTCAGATGTTGTTAGTGATTTGAAATATGTTATTTAAAGTGTGGTTGAGTGTGGCAAGCAGGTTTTGAGATTCCAGGATTTCCTCATTTAAGTAGATAGGACTTGCTCTTTATACATGACATAGCGGCACACAGTTGTTGCAAATATGGTTGCTGAGTGAACAGACTTTTCTTTAAAGGGACTTTGATATGGCTAAGGTCCTTCCTTTAATGTATTTCCTTTGTATTTTTTTTCATCAGTTCTATGATTATTTTATATCTAATTGCTTAGAAAAGTGATAGCACACTTCCCCCCTCCAAACAGCATGATTTGAGACATTTTTCATGTCCATAGCACTGAATTACCTGAATTATAATCCACAGCTGACTACTTAGGTATAGAGGTTTGTTCAGATCACTAACGGTAAGTTTGAGTCATAATTTAATTAGTTTTCCACTCTCAGTAACTGGTCATATAATAGTCTTTAGCACAATTCCAAAAGTGTACAATAGATTGTTCATGTTTCATAATGGCTTGAACAATCAAATTGAACCACGACTGAGCCAAGATTAATACTGTATGCAAGTAGTCATTTATTAATGCTTTTATCTGAAGAGTCTTACAATATATGTATTTATTATTTTGATGCCAAACTAGTGTTTCAAATGTTATAATTTATACTACATTGTCATAATATGTCAGGAATTGTATGAAATGTGAAGAATGGGTCAACCAGGTCTATATCTAAGTAACTATTTTCAGAGACAGCCAATTACACTGCAAGCTGGTTTACAAAGGTTTACTACATTTACAGTAAGTTTTTTATTTTTTATTGTATGTGTGTGTGTGTGTGTATATATGTACGTATATATATATATGGAGACAAACAGGCAGTTGTAATTAGACTGAATACATGATTTTCATAAAGTTATAGAAGTCTCTAAAATTAGTATTAATACTATAATAGCAAGCCATTATAATGCCATAATAATACATCAGATGGTTTTACAACGATGCTTATGCATACCATTCTACTCAATAGTTAGCAAATTCATGAACCATGAGACTATTGCAAATGTTACTTTAGAAAGAAAACTACAGCTCATGCTCAATAATTTGATTTTGAGATGCTTCCTGTATATTCAATACATGTCAGGGCTCTGTGCTGGCATGTATTGAGAAAAAAAGAGAGAGAGAGAGAGAGAGAGAGAATAGGAGCACCTTCTGATCAATCACAGGAATTATTAATATATATATTTTTTACCTTTGTAAGGAACCTTTCTAATATTTGCATCTCATTTTTGTTTGTTGATGGAAAGATCAATAGATTTTTACCAAAAACGGTTGTGACAAATTCAGCAATATTAACTATGTGTCACTGAATTATTAATTAATTTGTTTTGTTCAAAATGGCTGAATCATTCAGGAACAAATTAAATGACTTAGTGGATTTGGAACCACACACTAGCATACTACTCTTACTATTTTTACAAATAGTAAGGTATGGTAAATTAGTATATGTTACACCCCTGTGGACTGCTGATTATGGTTTCTCCCTCTGTGTCCTTATTTGGTTGTTCCTGTT
>NW_015506062.1:86374-87019 GCF_001515645.1 Sinocyclocheilus grahami | reverse complement strand
CTTGTCTAAGTATTAAAGGTTTCTTGTCTCCTTCATCCTCGTCGTCCTGCCTGTTCCCTGGCACACCTGAACGTGACAGTATACTAGTATGCAGGCTTTATGAATGGGTCATTGAATCATTGATTGACCAGATCATTCAAAAATGCAGATTCATTCATCAACAAAACAGTTGTATTTTCTCAGAGATGAGCAGCAGCTCAGCTGACTTTGTTTGTAATTTAATTGGCGAAAAATAATAAATACAATATTGTGTCTAAGATGTAAGGCACTTAACTTCTTGTGGTATTGATTTTATACAACAGTTCAAAAAACATTTGTAATCATGCTGATTTTTCATGTGATATCTGCTTGTGTAATATTGCTTAACTATTTCATATGCTGTAAATATAAAAAAAACAAGAACTTATACAGAGGCATGTTTGCCCCCACGTCTCAAATTCTGAGAACATTTTTATTAATTTGGTGGCATTTTTGCCCAAAGCCCTTTAATTTCCAACCTTGTTTCTGATAGTCCAAATTTATTTTGACAGGCTGCAAAGAAACAACAGAAGTACAATCTGTTGCACACAAGATTTTTGCACTTGCTCTGTTGACTGAAGGCATGAAAACCAGCCAGTCGAGATGCTATACATAGTGTACCTGTTA
>NW_015506062.1:74175-86364 GCF_001515645.1 Sinocyclocheilus grahami | reverse complement strand
TGCCCAAATATTCTGTGCATGAAATGGTCACAAAGTAGAGCTCTGCATACATAAAGTGATGGGGACAAAATTGTCTATGAAAAAAACTAGTCCCATGTCTCCTCCATCCCCACCATAAATTATGTTTATGTATGTACATAGTCCAGCACAGACACGTCCTGTATTAGCAGCTCTCAAGACTGCATAATTTAACTTAGATGGGAAGTAAAGAAGAAGAAGAAAAAAGGGTGTTCTGATGGATGTGACAGGTTAAACCCTGTGCCATATTCCTGTTCAATAACTATAACTCCTCCTTCATTTTATTCATTTACAAAATGAATCACCTCTCTAATGCCCTTGACCTCATATAGTACAATGTCACAGACACCATTTAGACATTAAAATCCACATTAGCCGTCCTCAAGAGATCTGCATTGTTCACCACATTGTGCTCTTCCCGTCTAATCAGAGATTCTGTCCTACTGCACCAGCAAGGACTTATTTGATGAGAAACAAATCCTGGTGATTAACAATGATTAACATTAGCATGAGAGGGATAAAACTGTGGGAAGTGTCCTGTCTTAAAAGTCTTTTAATCTTGGTTTCTGGTTTTACAAGATGCACTGTGTTGTCATTTACACTAAGAGACGTCCCCTCATTCCTGGGTCGAATGCTAATGAGGCTAGTTCCAGCAAACGCTACCTCAGAGAGTTTTAATGTCCCAGTGCTGTTAAATTTGCATATATACAGTACACAGAGGTGAATACAAAACAGGAGAACATTTCCAATGTTAAGCGAAGGTTTTTGATGCAATTGAGTTGTGAAAGTTGATACAATTAGTAAATTGACATCTCATGCTAGTTTTGTCTGTGTGATTCTCCTAAGGGCATCTGTATGCCAGTCACCTTGGCGTAAATGTGAGATGGATGTTGGACTGGCAAGTGGGATAATTTGTCTTGTGGAGAGAATATGCCATTTATATTGCAATTGGATATGCTGCTGATAAAAGACATTGTTGTACTATCTGCTATCAATCACCTGCCAGACATGTCTAATCTTGCCACCTGAAAAGTTGGACACTGTGGCAAAATGGGCATAAAAGTGTCCAAAAAAAAAGAAAAAACTTTTATGACTTATGACTGTAAGCATTTAGTTCTTTTCTCTGCCATCATCATATTCATGACAAAAGCAAAACTTTTCCCCCCAACCCAAAACAACAAACTTTGTCAACAAAAAGTGTCCAATAAAAAGCAATAAGGCACATTACTAGCAGCTGGCATATGTATAAAGAAGATGCTGTCTGGTGAAAAGCCAAAATTTGAACTACGAGTGCTGCCAAAGGCAAACTCATGCGCTTTTTGAAATCCTAAATAGCTGCGCATCAGTTCATTGTGGACGTATGAGGGGATTCAAATAAATAACTCTGTCTTCTTGTTTGTGGAGCGTGGGATCGAGCTATAAAATCCCAGCTGACTGCATAATTAACCTCAGATAAACACCCAATGCTTTTTGGAGCAAATTATTATTGAGTTTTAATAAATTATATGGATAGATTTCATGGGGGTTTATGGTTTAATTGGGACTATCAATTTTGAGCACCACCTGATCACAGGTTAGACTGCAAAGTATGCAGCTTTGGAGTACTTACTGCCTCTCTGCATCTTTGGATTTGTTTCTATCCTCCAAGTCTTAAATGGTGATATGGTAGTTTATTGACTTTTTGTTATACAGATGAACAGCATGAAAACGCTGAGTTGTTCTAACACCATTGCTCACCATTATTTATAGTGGAGCACTAACGTTTTGAGCAGCAGCTCTCTCGGCCACCGTCTGCCCCATCATTCCCTAACATCTCTCACAGCCGCTCCCTCCCCAGGAGCAAATGAGCAGGGTCAGGGATAATTAACTGTGTCCAATATTGTTTTTCCAGCTGAACTTTAAATACAGAAAAAAGTATTTTCATGTTCTGTTTTTAAGGACAATAGCAACGCGCCAGCAATGCACCTGATCACACCTCGTTTTCAGACCAGCACGCCCATGGGTGCACAAATGGGTGCAAATGCATTTGCTTTTTAAACAACGTGGCGTAGGACTTGAAAATGACAACTGCGTCGGGCTGAAACTAGCAAAAAACACTTGCGTCACGCCTGGCACCGCATTGCGCCGGGTGTATGATAGGGCCCAAAAACAGAAATGTTGAAGAGTGTACTGGCCACACTTGCATATGAAAATAGGGCTATAAAGTTTCTATAGTTGTCAATAGGACTAGTGGTCTACTTTCCAAATCGAAAAGTACTTGGTAATTTGTAAATGGCAGTGAATTGAAGCAACTGACGCTCGTAGATCATATGACAATGAAAACATGATAAATGTAGTACAATCAGATAACATTCATACCACTGTCAGGATGTCTACTGTGAGGAGCGAGGAACGTGGAGATGTAGGACTAGCAGAAATAACAGTATTTTATGAACAAACCAAAGGGTAACACAAGGCAGGCAGGAGACACACGTAGCACCAATAGACGTATAACACTGGACAAAGGAACCATAGAACAGACAACACTTTAAATACTAAACTAAACAAAGGTAATAGGTAAAATGAGATACATCTGAATCAAATTAACACAATCAAACAAGGGAGAAACTGGGTCACGGGGAGCACACAGGGACAAAAACACAGTGAAAAAAAACACAATGGTCACAGTCAGGGTTTCAAATGAACTTTTTCACTCACCAGCCAATATGGTTACTACTTGGGGAAGTTGTGGCCTAATGGTTAGAGAGTTGGACTTGTAACCCAAAGGTTGTGGGTTCGAGTCTCATACCGGCAGGGATTGTAGGTGGGGGGTGTGAATGTCTCTTCCACCTTCAATACCATGACTGAGGTACCCTTGAGCAAGGCACCGAACCCCCAACTGCTCCCCGGGCGCTGCAGCATAAATGACTGCCCACTGCTCCGGGTGTGTGTTCACGGTGTGTGTGTGTGTGTTTTCACTGCTGTGTGTGCGCACTTAGGAAGAGATAAATGCAGAGCACAATTTCCTAGTATGGGTAACCATACTTGGACACATGTCATGTCACTAAATGTTTAAGTTACTGGCCATTCATAACTTCTACTAGCCAAAAAAACAGATTAACTATGTCATAGTTTTATATATAAATACATTTATAATTAAATCTGAATGTATGCAGTATTTTTTAAATCAAATTTAAGACCTTTTTAAGACCTGCACCTGAGTGTTTGCTGTGTAAAAATATGGATCGATTTTCTCAATGGTGTGCACAAAAACAGCAGAAGGGCTTATTGAAAATGCAAATTATTTCTCTGCCAGGAGGTGGCGCTTTTGGAATGGCAAAAATAAAGCGGTTTCCACGGTAATGGCTGTACAGCGCAGTACCTGACTTTGAAATGTGCAGCGCTCATATTTATTCAATGAAATCATAGCCTTTTGTAGTTCATCACATTAAGCTATATTGCAATTCTTGTCTTTCCATCCCCAAATTTAAGACCTCTTGAAATAGAAGAGAATAAATATCATAAGTGGCGCTAAACCAGATCGAGCAACCAAGCAATAAACATGCCGTTAAAGATCGCAAAATTTTGTGCAGTGCCTTTTGTGCGTTTGCTCGCTTCATTTCACCGCTGAGTCTTTTGTAATTAAGACACAGGTCGACGCTGGATTTGCAGAGAGACTATGATTATATATAAAAGCAATGTTGTGCCGTCATTATATAAATAAAAAATATTTGTACTGTGTCACTATTGCTTTGTTTGAGATCGCTTGATATGTCCTGATTATGTGTACGTGTCTAACCAAAGTCACAGAACGCTTCAACTATGAAGGATGTAGCTTGTCAAACAGACACACAAGTTAGTTTACTATGCAAAACTGCTATCCAATCATAGCAGTGGGCGTTTACTTTCAAATCTTCAATGCAGCATGCCCATAAAAACCGAGCGTTTCTCGAGACGGCCTCAAAACCAGGGTAGAAAATAGCCTGTTACTTATTGATTTTGATGTTTTTGACTGTAAAAACCACGCGAACGTCATAGTAATTAAGACACAGGTCGACGCTGGATTTGCAGAGAGACTATGATTATATATAAAAGCAATGTTGTGCCGTCATTATATAAATAAAAAATATTTGTACTGTGTCACTATTGCTTTGTTTGAGATCGCTTGATATGTCCTGATTATGTGTACGTGTCTAACCAAAGTCACAGAAGGCTTCAACTATGAAGGATGTAGCTTGTCAAACAGACACACAAGTTAGTTTACTATGCAAAACTGCTATCCAATCATAGCAGTGGGCGTTTACTTTCAAATCTTCAATGCAGCACGCCCATAAAAACCGAGCGTTTCTCGAGACGGCCTCAAAACCAGGGTAGAAAATAGCCTGTTACTTATTGATTTTGATGTTTTTGACTGTAAAAACCACGCGAACGTCATAAGTGGACCTCAAATAACACTATATAATAATAAAAAAGCCAGTTCATGTCCCCTTTAATTATGGATGTACGTTAAATCAAAATAAATATGTCTAAATCCAATAGTCACATCATGAATGCTGCTATTACCATTAACAGAGGCCAGAAACACTGAAGATGGATGCAAAGAGGAGAAAATACTGTACAGGCAGAGCAAGCACTGTTCGTGATGCGTGAAATATTGGAAAATAATCCTCTATATAAAATTGGTGGTGGGGTTTATATTAATGTATCTCTGAGGGGAACTGGCTGTAATCAGAAATGTTTAGATGGCTTTTTATTTATTTTTTTATTTCATTTTACCTCCAAATAATGCATATGAAAATGGTGTTTTATAAGCACAATTCTGTAACCAAGGAAAATATATTTTGCTGCTGTTCCATAAGCACCACCTGCTGTTTTTGCTTCATGCAGATGTGTTATGTAACATGATTTAAAAAAAAAAGACCTTTCTGTTTTTGCTTCAAATGTTGAAATTTAAATTAATTTAATTTAAATAAAAAACTACATGTATGCAGCATCTTTGTTTGGATCATGATTAGAATGCAGTGTTTGCCTCTAATTTTAAATTGCTACAGATTTGGCCTAGTACAGTTTGGCCTGTAATAGAGCAAATAAACGTCTTATTCATGTACACATATTTTCATTCTTTCTTGTCTCTTACATAAGAAATAAAATGTATATTTAAAAAAATAGAAATCACCCCATTTGCTTGTAAAAAAAATATTGAATTAATTAGTAATCCAAATCGGCCATGAAAAATCAAGATAGGTGCATCCATGAATTTAAGAATGTTTGAAATGAAGAAATTAAGTTTTACGCCACTACTTTTCTGTGTGAATGATCAGTGGTGGAACTGGCTGTGATGCAAGGGGCACCAGCTAAAATCTTGCCTAGGGCACCAAAGTGGTGAGGTCCGGCCTGGAAAAAGCCCTCAAAATATAAAAATCTCTCTCTTTGTGGTGGTTCCATGAGAAGCTCAATTACCAGCCATCAGGACCTGCAGGGAAAGTAGACCTTTAAAAGTGAGTGAAGGTAGAATGGGTGCAGATCCAGTGACTGGTGTTCATTGGTGTAGCAGCATCAGTACCTAGTTCCATAGTCCATTAAACAGTCCAGGTGCATATGCTTAGGGGGTTGTGAGTCCTTGCATACAGTATGTTACAAATCGGTTTACCTGATAACTGTGCCAAAGTAGTTAATATACAACATGAATCTATTTGCCTTGCACGCTTATGTGAGCCAGATGAGAAGATTGGAGCTTTTATTGTCATGCCATAACTTCAGAAAATAAATAAATAAGTGGTTGCTCAAAGAATTTGGTTAAAAACCAGAAAACAGTATGGCCAATACTTTTGACAAAAAACAACTACAGTGTGTGTTTATGTTAGTATATTTCTTTATATGTGTGCTTTAGGGCTTCAGTACCTAGTTCCATAGTCCATTAAACAGTCCAGGTGCATATGCTTAGGGGGTTGTGAGTCCTTGCATACAGTATGTTACAAATCAGTTGACCTGATAACTGTGCCAAAGTAGTTAATATACAACATGAATCTATTTGCCTTGCATGCTTATGTGAGCCAGATGAGAAGATTGGAGCTTTTATTGTCATGCCATAACTTCAGAAAATAAATAAATAAGTGGTTGCTCAAAGAATTTGGTTAAAAACCAGAAAACAGTATGGCCAATACTTTTGACAAAAAACAACTACAGTGTGTGTTTATGTTAGTATATTTCTTTATATGTGTGCTTTAGGGCTGTTTAGTGGCCTAGAGTAGCTCATGTAATATGGTTGTGTATGATTTAGGAATAGGAAAAGCCCTGTACACTGGATGCATTTAAGCCAGTTCCCAAATTTTTTTCAGCATATTTAAATATTACCGAGAGAGCTTGTAAGTTGCTTGGTACTCAAACCTGGCTTAAAATTTATCTCATACGATGCGAGTCCTAATCATACGAGCATCAAAGATTTACATGCAATTTCTCACAAAAATCTCCTAAAATTGCACTGTGTTCTGTGTGCCCACCCTTAAAGGGTGTGTTATCACTAAAATTAAAACCTTAGTGGTAATACTTCAAGGGATAGTTCACCCACAAACGAACGTTCTTTCATCCTTTTAAACATAGAAGAAAGTCTTACAGGTTTGGAACAACATGAGAATAAGTAAAGGATGAGAGAAGTTTCATTTTTGAATGAAATATCCAAGTTATCCACTTATTCTCTGGGGCGTTTTTGGTATTTTCTCCTAAATTTTTCATACTCAAATTCAAATGTTTGCCCTACACACATACAATTGAGGAAATTTAAAAAAATGGTTTCATTGTAAATAAAACCCTTTGAACTACAAAATATGAGTGGAATTCTTTATAAATAACCTTATATATTTTTCAAATATTACAATAAACACAAAAAAAACATAGGCGATTTTGGAGTTTTAAATCAATATCATTTTTTGAAATTCTGTAATTCAGGTTCTTTTAGGCTCAACTCTCTGGAATTTACTTTGTTTGATGCCCCTACATGCCAAAAAGTACCAGAAAAAAATTATATTTCAAATAACAGCTTCTAAACAGGAGTTAGAACTTTATTTGTGAAGCGAAATGTGTCATGGTGAGTTTCCCTTGCAAAAACAGACTTTATAAAACACATTAACCCCACAATCCTATTGTACTCTGTGCCATAAGCACTTTAATTGATTATGTACTGTACCTTTCTGTCAGCAAACAGTGTATCAGCATGCTAGTATAGCTAACACGTTTCATAACAAAGAACCAGCTCTCAAACTCACGGAGAATCGCTCCTAAAGTCTCCCCAGATGCGCGTTCAGTCCTCTCCACGGCGCGCTGACCGTTCTTCATCATATATAACTTGTAATATGATAATCATAGACTGAAAGGATCCGAGTCGCGTTCGCTACAACTCTTCCGTGGCGGAGAAAAGCCTTCAATTCTCGCGTTACGAACTACATTCTCCACAGACCACTGGCTGACCGCCCGGATGGCGACCCCCCTTTCTCTGCCCACTGTGCTGACGCGACGGTGTCAGAGTTCACAGAGTCTGTAATGGCCGATCTGAGTGACGTGTAATCTGATCCAATTGGAGCCCAGAACTGGCCGCAGATCTTTATAACATCAGAAGGGCTGAATGCGTGCTGGCATGACATGGAGAGCCGTGATCCCCTGACGCGCTGAATTCCGTTACCTGGGCAGAACCCGTATCCGGGTCCGCAGAGTTTAACTGGATTTATACCTTTAGGATAATGGGTTCGTTGCAGCTGGCTGCAGGTACTTGAACTTGATGTATGCGACATTTGGCAGACAGTGCTGTGAGAGAAAGAGAGGTATAACGTGCACTCATATCAAGAAGAGGAAAGAACCAAGCAGCGAATCTTGAGGTATCCCAGTACACCAGTTAGCAGATGTGTCTCCAAGATACCTAGAAGGGTCTGCCTGTAGATTAAGACTCAAACCAGGGGAGTTTTGTTTGCAATGTCGAGATGGATAGGAGGATCTGGTGATTTACTTTGTCAAAGAAATCAGACATGTCCAGCAGAATGAGGATGGATGATCTGGAGGCAGTTCTCGCAAGCCACAGGCTTCAGTGATGCAAAGGCAGACTTTGCTGTTGCAGACTTGGTTGGAAAAATGTGCAAGTGTTTTCATTATGAACAGGAGGAGAGAGACCTATCTCTAATTTTCTGTTTGTTTATTGTATAGTTTAACTTTTTTAATAGAAGCGCAACCAAAGCCAGCTTTAATGTGATAAAGGAAACTGCCAGACTTGATAGATGTGCTGATGAGGAGTGTAGAAAATAAGTATGGCGAAGAAGTGGCTTGTAGAATTCAGGAGGCAATGGGGCCAAGTGGGCAACAATGCCTGGAGAGAAGATGTTTTGCCGTGTTTAGAGGAGAGAAAAACAGAGCATGGATTTTTTTATGTAAGCGATGGGTCTTTGTGAGTCTGTGGTGATGAGAATTGAATATGGTGGAAAACAAGATGCAAGAGTATAATTGGACGGGCATTGTCTGTTGCTCAATCTCTCACAGTTTTTTTTTTAATGTAAATACTTTGTAATCTCCTATATGCTCAGTATCATTGACATGATGTTTCTTTTTATATCCCAGTGGTTCAATGTTTAAGTGGTCTTGGAGCACAATATTAAGTCAGAAAGGGCATTGAGGTCAGAGGTCCCAGTGGCTATAATAGAGAATGTGTCTGTGTGGTGTGAAGTTTATCTAGTTAGCTGCCCATTCTTATCGGTCTGCACTGGCCTGAAGGTCTTTCTCTTCCCATTTCTTTCCTTGACCTCATTATACATCCCCTCTCTTCTATTTTCCGCCATATTCTTCCAGAAAATTGTGGCTGCCAACAGATCATCTATCTCTGTCTGCTGCCTCAACTTTGTCTTTCGGAAATGCTCTCGCTCATTCGGTGTCTCATGCACACACAAAAACACATCTTCTCATAAGCACTAAAATTTTGGGGTTTATATCTCTTTAATTTATTGGGTAATACATCCTCTTGCTACAGAAAAAGCATAAACCTGTGAATATTCACATCCACAGAATGTGAACAAAAAATGTGTTTGACCGTTCACCTATACAGCTGTGAGTCATGAGTGATCTATACATAGTGCAGAAGCAAATACATATGCCTATATTTTTGAAAGCAGCTGTCTGTCAGTCATATAGCTTGAGCACCAAATTGAGTTGACATAACAATTACAAAATTAAACTTCACATATTACACATTTTAATATCCTTATCTCATAAAAAGGGGTAATTAAACACTGGTAAATGTTGCACCGATTACATGAAACACGTCAAGCATATATATACAACCTACAACCTACTATTTGTGATTCTATGCTCTGCTAATTTTATACTTTCAATGATTAGCAACGATTGTCAGACGAAATCTTGTCTCTTTCCTTTGGAATGCGGGGGAAAAGGGAAGGGTCCTTCGGTCACTCTCAGGTCAGACCTGAGTGTCTGCTGGAGAATCTCCTGCGGGACAGGGAGCTATAAAATTGTCTCTTTTGTTGATCGGGTTTTAGCAATTTATAATTCAAAGGGTCAGGGGTATCCCTATCTGCTCCTTGCAAGCCCGTAAAACGCTTTTAAGCACTGTGAAAGTACTGTCTTCTTTGGCATGTCTTGAGAGATAGCCAAACAGTCCAGGAAATGCTTCACCTTCCCTGACCCTACATGAGTTTACCACTGCATCTGTTGGATAGGTGTCCTTTGATTTGTCTCAATGGAATGTGAGGGTTTGATGCGTGTCTCCATCCTGTAGGTGGGTCTGTTGTGAGACATAGATCCTACACTGTTTTTGCTTCAAATTTTGACATTTAAATTCATTTAATTTAAATAAAAAACTACATGTATGCAACATCTTTGTTTGGATCATGATTAGAATGCAGTGGTTGCCTCTAATTTTAAATTGCTACAGATTTGGCCTAGTACAGTTTGGCCTGTAATAGAGCAAATAAACGTCTTATTCATGTACACATATTTTCATTATTTCTTGTCTCTTACATAAGAAATAAAATGTATTTATAAAAAAAATAACAGAAATCACCCCATTTGCTTGTAAAACAATTATTTAATTAATTAGTTAATCCAAATCGGCCATGAAAAATCAAAATAGGTGCATCCATAAATTTAAGAATGTTTGAAATTAAGAAATTAAGTTTTACGCCACTACTTTTCTGTGTGAATGATCAGTCGTGGAACTGGCTGTGATGCAAGGGGCACCAGCTAAAATCTTGCCTAGGGCATCAAAGTGGTGAGGTCCGGGCCGGAAAAATATAAATAGTAAAAAAATAAGTCAATATTTCTCTCTTTGTGGTGGTTCCATGAGAAGCTCAATGACCAGCCATCAGGTCCTGCAGGGAAAGTAGACCTTTAAAAGTGAGTGAAGGTAGAATGGGTGCAGATCCAGTGACTGGTGTTCATCAGTGTAGCATCAGTACCTAGTAACATGACCATTTAGGAACTGCGAACCAGGCTCTGCTACTCGCAAGGGGGCGGAGACCCGTTGCCGCGATCTGGGGCTCGTTCTGGCGGACAGACTAGAACCACTTCCAGCAGTAGTGCGGGCGGTTTAAGGGTTACAGTGATGGCAAACCCCTCAGGGAACCAACGCTCTGGGGACCATCACTCCTCTTGCACATCCGATCCAGTTGAGCGACCCACGGAACGCACTGGGCCCTCTTTAAAGAGCATAACAGTGGTATCCAGTTGACCTCCCCCCGACCAGATGTCGATGTCCGCATCGGAGGGAGAGCTGTCTGATGAAGATTCGGCCCCGCTGCCGCCCTCCTGGACGGTGGCGAGGCCTGAGTCGGATCCGGAGATGGCAGCTATACTTTCCTGGGCCGCCGAGGGGGTAGGGCTCGAGTGGAAACCTCCACCGCGTCCCGAGCCCTCGAGGCTGGATGATTGGTTTTTCGGGGTAGCTCGTGCTGGTTCTCACTGCCCCGCCTTTCTTCCCGGAAGTGCATGACGAGCTCACCAGGTCATGGACGGCACCTTTTACTGCCAGAAACCGGGCGGTGGGCTCCTCCTCCCTCACCACCCTCGATGGCAGTGCAGCGAAGGGGTATTTGGCGATCCGGCGGTAGCGATGCAATTGTGTCCTAAGTCCGCCTCCTCCTGGCGGGGAGACCCGGTACTTCCTTCCCGGGCCTGTAGGCATTCGTCTGGTCTAACCGGTAGTGCCTATACAGCTTGCGGGGAAGCTGATTCCACCTTACACGCTATGGCGTTACTGCAGGTGCACCAGGCTAAGGCACTGATGGACCTGCAAGAGGGTGGTCACGATCCGGAAGTTCTGAAAGAGCTCTGAACCACCACTGACCTCGTGCTCCGAGTGACGAAGGTCACCGCGAGTTCTCTGGGTTGTGCGATGTCCACGCTTGTGGTCCAGGAACGCCATCTCTGTGTGTGTCTGGCAGACATGAGGGACACTGAAAAGGTTTGGTTCCTCAATTCCCCTGTGTCCCAGACCGGCCTCTTCGGCGACGCAGTCGAGAGCTTTGCCCAGCAGTTCGCGGCTGCCCAGAAGCAGACTGAGGCGATCCGACACATCCTGCCCCGGCGGGTAGCTGCTGCCTCCACCCATCCGCCGGCTGCAGTGCCCCAGCCTGCTCGTCGCCAAGGGCGGGCCCCCGCATTCGCCCAGCTCCCGCGCCACATCCACAGCAGCCTTCAGCAAAGCGGCGTTGTGGAGCCGGGCGTGGGCGGGCCGCCCCGCCTGTCCAGGCCCCCGTCAAACCTGGCGGCAAGCGGAGAAGCAAGTGGCCCTGAGACAGGCGACCCAGAGATGAAAGGATATGCTCTTTGGGAGATGGTGAACGCACCACTCCCGCCCCCGGAGGAGGGCCGGGTGGAGAATCTTTTGTTTCGTTTCTTCCCGCCGTCGTACCCAAATTCTTGACAAAAGAGCAGTTTCCTTTATCTCTGGGTCCCAGGAGGGCATGGAGAGTTGCGGACGGACCAACGCCGGACCACACTCATCCTCCTCCTTCGCCAGCTAGCAGCAGTGGGCAGTTCGAGAGCGTCAACAAAGGCCCTACTCACGCACCCTCTCCCAACACATGGAACCAGGTGAGCCTTGCACCCCACACTCACACCCCTCTCCGGGCCGCTCACAAGCCACCCGAGTTGGGTCCCTGTGTTCCACCTCGCTGCCCCACTGCGGGTACGGCTGTGGTT
>NW_015506062.1:65455-67953 GCF_001515645.1 Sinocyclocheilus grahami | reverse complement strand
GTACTTCCTTCCCGGGCCTGTAGGCATTCGTCTGGTCTAACCGGTAGTGCCTATACAGCTTGCGGGGAAGCTGATTCCACCTTACACGCTATGGCGTTACTGCAGGTGCACCAGGCTAAGGCACTGATGGACCTGCAAGAGGGTGGTCACGATCCGGAAGTTCTGAAAGAGCTCTGAACCACCACTGACCTCGTGCTCCGAGTGACGAAGGTCACCGCGAGTTCTCTGGGTTGTGCGATGTCCACGCTTGTGGTCCAGGAACGCCATCTCTGTCTGTGTCTGGCAGACATGAGGGACACTGAAAAGGTTTGGTTCCTCAATTCCCCTGTGTCCCAGACCGGCCTCTTCGGCGACGCAGTCGAGAGCTTTGCCCAGCAGTTCTCGGCTGCCCAGAAGCAGACTGAGGCGATCCGACACATCCTGCCCCGGCGGGTAGCTGCTGCCTCCACCCATCCGCCGGCTGCAGTGCCCCAGCCTGCTCGTCGCCAAGGGCGGGCCCCCGCATTCGCCCAGCTCCCGCGCCACATCCACAGCAGCCTTCAGCAAAGCGGCGTTGTGGAGCCGGGCGTGGGCGGGCCGCCCCGCCTGTCCAGGCCCCCGTCAAACCTGGCGGCAAGCGGAGAAGCAAGTGGCCCTGAGACAGGCGACCCAGAGATGAAAGGATATGCTCTTTGGGAGATGGTGAACGCACCACTCCCGCCCCCGGAGGAGGGCCGGGTGGAGAATCTTTTGTTTCGTTTCTTCCCGCCGTCGTACCCAAATTCTTGACAAAAGAGCAGTTTCCTTTATCTCTGGGTCCCAGGAGGGCATGGAGAGTTGCGGACGGACCAACGCCGGACCACACTCATCCTCCTCCTTCGCCAGCTAGCAGCAGTGGGCGGTTCGAGAGCGTCAACAAAGGCCCTACTCACGCACCCTCTCCCAACACATGGAACCAGGTGAGCCTTGCACCCCACACTCACACCCCTCTCCGGGCCGCTCACAAGCCACCCGAGTTGGGTCCCTGTGTTCCACCTCGCTGCCCCACTGCGGGTACGGCTGTGGTTTCGCTGGTCCTGCTTGTAAGGTTTCTGGGCACCTGGGCAGTGCTACCCAGCCTGTCTTGCTGGCTTCTGCGGACCATCAGCCTCGGCTATGCGATTCAGCTCGCCCAGCGTCCCCCCAAATTCAGCGGTATCCGCTTCACTACAGTGAGGACGGCCAATGCCCCTATTTTGCGGGCAGAGATCGCAGTCCTACTGGTGAAGGATGCGATAGAGCTGGTCCCTTCAGCCGATATGAGGTCTGGGTTTTACATCCCTTACTTCATTGTACCCAAGAAAGTCAGTAGGTTACGGCCAATCTTGGATCTGTGAGTTTTGAACCAGGCCCTTCATTGGCTACCGTTCAAGATGTTGATGCAGAAACGCATCTTTGGGTGCGTCCGTCCCCGAGATTGGTTTGCAGCGATCGACCTGAATGACGCGTACTTTCATGTGTCGATCCTTCCGTGCCACAGACCATTTCTGCGGTTTGCGTTCGAAGGATGGGCATATCAGGACAAGGTCCTGCCCTTCAGGCTGTCCCTGTCTCCTCGTGTCTTCACGAAAGTCATGGAGGCGGCTCTTGTTCTCCTCAGAGAGCAGGGTGTTCGCGTCCTCAACTATCTAGACGATTGGCTTATACTAGCACAGTCTCAGGATCAGTTGTGCGAGCACAGGGACCTGGCGCTCTTGCACCTCAGCCTGTTGGGCCTTCGGGTCAACTGGGAAAAGTGCAAACTCTCCCCGATGCAGAGGATCTCTTTTCTCGGTATGGAGTTGGATTTGGTCGAACAGACCGCGTGCCTCACAGAGGAACGTGCGCGGTCGGTGCTAGCCTGCTTGAATACATTCAAGGGCAGGACAGCGGTCCAGCTGATACTTTTTCAGAGGCTCCTGGGGCATATGGCGGCCGCAGCAGCACTTACACCGCTCGGCCTGTTACAAATGAGACCGCTCCAGCACTGGCTTTATGGCCGAGTCCCGAGGTGGGCGTGGAAGCATGGCACTCACTGCGTCCAAGACACCGTACCATGACCCAGTGAATGGGAAGTCGGTAGGTAAGCATGACCTCGTCATCAGGTTCCTTAGAGGGGCCAGGAGGTTGAATCCTTCTCGGCCCCCCTCTATACCCTCTTGGGACCTGTCTCTAGTGCTAAAATCACTACAGCAGACCCCATTCGAGCCTTTGCATTTAGTTGCGCTAAAGTTTCTTTCATTGAAAACGCTGCTCCTGCTTGCACTGGCCTCCATCAAGAGGGTAGGGGAACTGCACGCATTTTCGGTCGACGATTTGTGCCTAGACATTGGGCCGGCTGACTCCCAGGTAATACTGAGGCCCCGGCCTGGCTACATGCCCAAGGTTCCCACTACACCCTTCAAAGACCAAGTGATGAACCTGCAAGCGCTGCCCCCGGAGGAGGCAGACCCAGCCCTGGAAGCTTTGCTCTTTCCCGTCCGAGCATTAAGATGCTACGT
>NW_015506062.1:40617-55601 GCF_001515645.1 Sinocyclocheilus grahami | reverse complement strand
ATTCTGTCCTGCATTGGGGTTTTGCTCTGTGGCATAAGTCCGTCCCACGAGGCGATCTCCCAATCGCCTTCTTGCGCAGGCGGAGCGTGCATACATTAACCAGAGGCTTTAATTCATCACATGAGGACACCCTCTATAAAGTTGTGTTAATACTCCTATAAAGTCTCTTAAAAGCAAGCATTGTACATACTATAAAAGTTTACTTCATTTCAACATTCTGCATTTGTCGTTGCTATTCGTTCAAGATTAAACTTCACATATTACACATTTTAATATCCTTATCTCATAAAAAGGGGTAATTAAACACTGGTTAACGTTGCACCGATTACATGAAACACGTCAAGCATATATATACAACCTACAACCTACTATTTGTGATTCTATGCTCTGCTAATTTTATACTTTCAATGATTAGCAACGATTGTCAGACGAAATCTTGTCTCTTTCCTTTGGAATGCGGGGGAAAAGGGAAGGGTCCTTCGGTCACTCTCAGGTCAGACCTGAGCGTCTGCTGGAGAATCTCCTGCGGGACAGGGAGCTATAAAATTGTCTCTTTTGTTGATCGGGTTTTAGCAATTTATAATTCAAAGGGTCAGGGGTATCCCTATCTGCTCCTTGCAAGCCCGTAAAACGCTTTTAAGCACTGTGAAAGTACTGTCTTCTTTGGCATGTCTTGAGAGATAGCCAAACAGTCCAGGAAATGCTTCACCTTCCCTGACCCTGCATGAGTTTACCACTGCATCTGTTGGATAGGTGTCCTTTGATTTGTCTCAATGGAATGTGAGGGTTTGATGCGTGTCTCCATCCTGTAGGTGGGTCTGTTGTGAGACATAGATCCTACACTGTTTTTGCTTCAAATTTTGACATTTAAATTCATTTAATTTAAATAAAAAACTACATGTATGCAACATCTTTGTTTGGATCATGATTAGAATGCAGTGGTTGCCTCTAATTTTAAATTGCTACAGATTTGGCCTAGTACAGTTTGGCCTGTAATAGAGCAAATAAACGTCTTATTCATGTACACATATTTTCATTATTTCTTGTCTCTTACATAAGAAATAAAATGTATTTATAAAAAAAATAACAGAAATCACCCCATTTCCTTGTAAAACAATTATTTAATTAATTAGTTAATCCAAATCGGCCATGAAAAATCAAAATAGGTGCATCCATAAATTTAAGAATGTTTGAAATTAAGAAATTAAGTTTTACACCACTACTTTTCTGTGTGAATGATCAGTCGTGGAACTGGCTGTGATGCAAGGGGCACCAGCTAAAATCTTGCCTAGGGCATCAAAGTGGTGAGGTCCGGGCCGGAAAAATATAAATAGTAAAAAAATAAGTCAATATTTCTCTCTTTGTGGTGGTTCCATGAGAAGCTCAATGACCAGCCATCAGGTCCTGCAGGGAAAGTAGACCTTTAAAAGTGAGTGAAGGTAGAATGGGTGCAGATCCAGTGACTGGTGTTCATCAGTGTAGCATCAGTACCTAGTAACATGACCATTTAGGAACTGCGAACCAGGCTCTGCTACTCGCAAGGGGGCGGAGACCCGTTGCCGCGATCTGGGGCTCGTTCTGGCGGACAGACTAGAACCACTTCCAGCAGTAGTGCGGGCGGTTTAAGGGTTACAGTGATGGCAAACCCCTCAGGGAACCAACGCTCTGGGGACCATCACTCCTCTTGCACATCCGATCCAGTTGAGCGACCCACGGAACGCACTGGGCCCTCTTTAAAGAGCATACCAGTGGTATCCAGTTGACCTCCCCCCGACCAGATGTCGATGTCCGCATCGGAGGGAGAGCTGTCTGATGAAGATTCGGCCCCGCTGCCGCCCTCCTGGACGGTGGCGAGGCCTGAGTCGGATCCGGAGATGGCAGCTATACTTTCCTGGGCCGCCGAGGGGGTAGGGCTCGAGTGGAAACCTCCACCGCGTCCCGAGCCCTCGAGGCTGGATGATTGGTTTTTCGGGGTAGCTCGTGCTGGTTCTCACTGCCCCGCCTTTCTTCCCGGAAGTGCATGACGAGCTCACCAGGTCATGGACGGCACCTTTTACTGCCAGAAACCGGGCGGTGGGCTCCTCCTCCCTCACCACCCTCGATGGCAGTGCAGCGAAGGGGTATTTGGCGATCCGGCGGTAGCGATGCAATTGTGTCCTAAGTCCGCCTCCTCCTGGTGGGGAGACCCGGTACTTCCTTCCCGGGCCTGTAGGCATTCGTCTGGTCTAACCGGTAGTGCCTATACAGCTTGCGGGGAAGCTGATTCCACCTTACACGCTATGGCGTTACTGCAGGTGCACCAGGCTAAGGCACTGATGGACCTGCAAGAGGGTGGTCACGATCCGGAAGTTCTGAAAGAGCTCTGAACCACCACTGACCTCGTGCTCCGAGTGACGAAGGTCACCGCGAGTTCTCTGGGTTGTGCGATGTCCACGCTTGTGGTCCAGGAACGCCATCTCTGTCTGTGTCTGGCAGACATGAGGGACACTGAAAAGGTTTGGTTCCTCAATTCCCCTGTGTCCCAGACCGGCCTCTTCGGCGACGCAGTCGAGAGCTTTGCCCAGCAGTTCTCGGCTGCCCAGAAGCAGACTGAGGCGATCCGACACATCCTGCCCCGGCGGGTAGCTGCTGCCTCCACCCATCCGCCGGCTGCAGTGCCCCAGCCTGCTCGTCGCCAAGGGCGGGCCCCCGCATTCGCCCAGCTCCCGCGCCACATCCACAGCAGCCTTCAGCAAAGCGGCGTTGTGGAGCCGGGCGTGGGCGGGCCGCCCCGCCTGTCCAGGCCCCCGTCAAACCTGGCGGCAAGCGGAGAAGCAAGTGGCCCTGAGACAGGCGACCCAGAGATGAAAGGATATGCTCTTTGGGAGATGGTGAACGCACCACTCCCGCCCCCGGAGGAGGGCCGGGTGGAGAATCTTTTGTTTCGTTTCTTCCCGCCGTCGTACCCAAATTCTTGACAAAAGAGCAGTTTCCTTTATCTCTGGGTCCCAGGAGGGCATGGAGAGTTGCGGACGGACCAACGCCGGACCACACTCATCCTCCTCCTTCGCCAGCTAGCAGCAGTGGGCGGTTCGAGAGCGTCAACAAAGGCCCTACTCACGCACCCTCTCCCAACACATGGAACCAGGTGAGCCTTGCACCCCACACTCACACCCCTCTCCGGGCCGCTCACAAGCCACCCGAGTTGGGTCCCTGTGTTCCACCTCGCTGCCCCACTGCGGGTACGGCTGTGGTTTCGCTGGTCCTGCTTGTAAGGTTTCTGGGCACCTGGGCAGTGCTACCCAGCCTGTCTTGCTGGCTTCTGCGGACCATCAGCCTCGGCTATGCGATTCAGCTCGCCCAGCGTCCCCCCAAATTCAGCGGTATCCGCTTCACTACAGTGAGGACGGCCAATGCCCCTATTTTGCGGGCAGAGATCGCAGTCCTACTGGTGAAGGATGCGATAGAGCTGGTCCCTTCAGCCGATATGAGGTCTGGGTTTTACATCCCTTACTTCATTGTACCCAAGAAAGTCAGTAGGTTACGGCCAATCTTGGATCTGTGAGTTTTGAACCAGGCCCTTCATTGGCTACCGTTCAAGATGTTGATGCAGAAACGCATCTTTGGGTGCGTCCGTCCCCGAGATTGGTTTGCAGCGATCGACCTGAATGACGCGTACTTTCATGTGTCGATCCTTCCGTGCCACAGACCATTTCTGCGGTTTGCGTTCGAAGGATGGGCATATCAGGACAAGGTCCTGCCCTTCAGGCTGTCCCTGTCTCCTCGTGTCTTCACGAAAGTCATGGAGGCGGCTCTTGTTCTCCTCAGAGAGCAGGGTGTTCGCGTCCTCAACTATCTAGACGATTGGCTTATACTAGCACAGTCTCAGGATCAGTTGTGCGAGCACAGGGACCTGGCGCTCTTGCACCTCAGCCTGTTGGGCCTTCGGGTCAACTGGGAAAAGTGCAAACTCTCCCCGATGCAGAGGATCTCTTTTCTCGGTATGGAGTTGGATTTGGTCGAACAGACCGCGTGCCTCACAGAGGAACGTGCGCGGTCGGTGCTAGCCTGCTTGAATACATTCAAGGGCAGGACAGCGGTCCAGCTGATACTTTTTCAGAGGCTCCTGGGGCATATGGCGGCCGCAGCAGCACTTACACCGCTCGGCCTGTTACAAATGAGACCGCTCCAGCACTGGCTTTATGGCCGAGTCCCGAGGTGGGCGTGGAAGCATGGCACTCACTGCGTCCAAGACACCGTACCATGACCCAGTGAATGGGAAGTCGGTAGGTAAGCATGACCTCGTCATCAGGTTCCTTAGAGGGGCCAGGAGGTTGAATCCTTCTCGGCCCCCCTCTATACCCTCTTGGGACCTGTCTCTAGTGCTAAAATCACTACAGCAGACCCCATTCGAGCCTTTGCATTTAGTTGCGCTAAAGTTTCTTTCATTGAAAACGCTGCTCCTGCTTGCACTGGCCTCCATCAAGAGGGTAGGGGAACTGCACGCATTTTCGGTCGACGATTTGTGCCTAGACATTGGGCCGGCTGACTCCCAGGTAATACTGAGGCCCCGGCCTGGCTACATGCCCAAGGTTCCCACTACACCCTTCAAAGACCAAGTGATGAACCTGCAAGCGCTGCCCCCGGAGGAGGCAGACCCAGCCCTGGAAGCTTTGCTCTTTCCCGTCCGAGCATTAAGATGCTACGTAGACCAGACACAAAGCTTCAGGACCTCAGACCAGCTCTTCGTCTGTTACGGAGGCCGGCAGAAGGGGAATGCCATCTCTAAGCAGAGGATGGCCCACTGGATTGTGGATGCCATCACCCTGGCTTATCAGGCACAGGGTGTGCCCTGCCCATTCAGGCTGCGAGCTCACTCAGCTAGAAGTGTTGCATACTCCTGGGCGCTGGCTCGTGGCGCCTCACTGACAGATATTTGTAGAGGTGCGGGCTGGGCAACCTCCAACACATTCCCTAGATTCTAGATAGATAGCCTCCGTGTGGAGCCGGTATCCTCCTGTGTTCTCACCTCAAATGGGTCATGGCACCGAGAGGCCCCGGTTAGTGTTGGCTTGCTAAAAACTGCTCCAGAGTGTCTGTACAGTAGAACCTGGTGAGATCCTCCATCACCCTCGGCAGCGAACGCGGCGGAGCATCGACGGGAACCGTGGAAGGCCGGGTTCCATATTGAGACCTAAGCGGGTTTCGTATTTGTATAATCCACGGTATAGCCTTAGAGCCCGTATTCCCCGGCAGACTTCTGTCTGTCCAAGAGGGTTATAATCACCTCCAGTTTCTCCATATACACCTAAACAGTTGCTATATGTGTATTTGCTTCCGAAAACTCCTTTGGGAAGGATGGGGCTTCCGCAGCGTCCCTGTTCCAAGTGGAGCGGGTACGTTTTCCCAGTGTTATCCAATCTCACTCAGTAAGGTAGTGCTTTGAAAAATGGTGAGTGGAACTACTTGTCCCGAGCCCTGGCCTACACCAGATAGGGGCGCAGGCGGCTCGCACAGGGCACTGGAAGCGGCAGCACCATGGCGCTTTGGTAGGGATCCCAATTCGTCGGTCACCGACGTGACTCGGAGTGACCGACTGAAAGGGAATGTCTCAGTTATGTATGGTAAACCCTCGTTCCCTGAAGGAGGGAATGGAGACGTCACGTCCTGTCGCCACGGTTGCTGTACCACCGCTGAGCCGCCGGGTCACCGGCTCGGCTCCTTAGCGAAAAACCTGGTATGCATTGCACCTGCTGCCTTATTATACTTACTCTGTGATCAGCGGCAGCTGGATGCAGTAATTGCATGCCAATGTGCATCAGCTCGTTTAGTTTACATTCGAAGTAGATTGATCTATCGAAGCGATATCCCAATTTGTCGGTCCTCCGACGTGACGTCTCCGTTCCCTCCTTCAGGGAATGAGGGTTACCATACATAACCGAGACATTAGAGGGTCAAATAAGGATGGATGAGATGTGTTTTAGCCGATTCTTGAAGATGGCTAAGAACTCAGCTGCTCGGACTGAGTTGGGCAGGTCATTCCACCAGGAGGGAACAGTTCATTCAAAAGTCCATGAAAGTGATTTTTTGCCTCTTTGGGATGGCACAATAAAGCAACGTTCACTTGCAGAATGCAAGCTTCTGGAGGGAACATAAGTTTGAAGTAATGAATTTAGGTAAAGGGGTGCACAGCCAGTGGTTTTGTAGGCAATTTTATGTGAGCAGCTACTAGTAGCCAGTGCAAATTGATAAACAGAGGTGTGACGTGCATTATTTTCGGCTCGTTAAAATTTAATCTTGCTGCTGCATTCTGGATTAATTGTAAAGGTTTGATAGAACTGGCTGGAAGACCTGCCAAGAGAGCATTGTAAGCCGACAAGTAGTTGAATGATTAGAAAGGATGAGTTTGGATATTTATGCCTCAGAGAGTGAAGAGAAGGATGTGAACGAGTGTATGTTTGCTGGTAAGATGTGCTTGACAGATTGTGGTGTGGAAAACCTTTTGATATTTCATTCAAAAAATTCACAAAATTCTAATCTTTCATTGAAGTAAAACAATGGAATGTGGGGGGGAAATCTCATTATGAAATAAATGTTTTTCTCTAGTTCACGTTGGCCGGAAATATTGGCAACCAATTATTGCAATGTCCTTTTCCCAGGATAACAGCTTTGAGTTTTCTCATGTAATGCCTGATGAGTTTGGAGAACACCTGACTAGAGATCAGAGAACATTCCTTCATCCTGAATCTCTCCAGATCCTTCAGATTCCCAGCTCCATGTTGGTGCTTCTTCTCTTCAGTTCACCCCACTATTTTTCTACAGGGTTCAGGTCAGGGAACTTGGACAACCACAGAAGCTTCATTTTGTGCTCAGTGACAAATTTTTGTGTTGATTTTGATGTTTGTTTTGGATCATTGTCCTGATGGAAGATCCAACCATGGCCCATTATAAAATTTCTAACAGAGGCAGTCAGGTTTAGATTTTTTATCTGTTAGTATTTGATAGAATCCATGATGACAAGATGTCCAGGACCTCCGGGAGAAAAATAGGCCCAAAACATCAAAGATCCAGCAGTATATATTAAATTAATGAAAACTTACTTAGTGTTCTGATAGAATGTATACAACTTGTCTGTCTAGTTGCATGTGTTTTCACTCATTTGAAAATGTGTTATTTGTGGACCTTGCATCTATATTAAATATTTTAATTGAAAAGAACTAGATTATCCTATCATGTTTACCCCAGTACACATATCTTCACAATGAAAATCCATCCTTAAAATTAGTTGTTTAAATATATAGTGAAGTAAACATTAGTTACATTAAACACACACACACACACATATATATATACAGTATATGAAATTAGCCTTATCATGCACATATGTTCCCTCATCAAGGACGCTACAATACTAATTGTATAATCATGAACCAGGATTGTTGAGACTTGTGAGACTTTGCTGCCTTCCCGCAGTGTTCTTCCTTGCACTTCAGGTTATGGATTACTCCGTCTTCACTCTGCCATTATCTCAACATCCCAGCTCCACTATGTGTGTGGTATGCTTTCCTTTGCTGTAACACTCATCCATAGTCTGCATAACATTATATTGTATGACTGCCTCCATATCATCTGCCATTTGCTCATATGTACATCTGCTGTGCTTTTAATAAACACCCTGCATCTGGATTCACACTATTCCCCGTGTTATTACTCCCTGACTCACAGAATGCTATTAAAAACAATAATTCATTTGAAACATGGTGTAAATGACAGTGTGATGTATGTATATACATTTTTTTACACTCTCACTAGTATTTAATGTGTACTAATAATGTCAAACAGAGTTTATTTTCTTAAAATCTACAAGGGTGAAATTCTTCTGATCCTAAGCCAAAATCTGTAATCTTTGATCACTAATTTGACTTTTTCGCTGACAGCCAATTAATTACTATTTTAAGCCACCGTTTAAATTTTGCGTTTGAATGTGACTTACTGTCACCGAATGTGTCACAGATCGATGATGTAAAAATTCAGACGGGCCTTTTTTGAGTCTTGACAGTTGTACAGTCTGACATTAATGACAACTGAGATCCCACAGAATTACCTGGCTTGACAAGCAATAATTGTAATGGACTATTATAAATTGTACAGTGTGCACCAAGGTTTCCCTTCGATACTACACTCGTACTGCGTCTGCTAGACGCATATGGGAAAAAAGCCTTTTTCTACTGATCTGAAGCCTTTTCATTCATGCAGTGAAACTGCATGGCCATTGGTTCGTGCAGTGCTTAAAAACGAACCAATGGCTAGCCAGCGGAGCTGCACGAGCCTATGGCGACGAAGCCCGCCAGAATGGGCGGGGTATCTGGCTATATAAGCGGGCGCTCGCCACAGGATTCTCAGATTTCTTCTCCTTCATTGTCGACTCTACGTCCTCAAGCTGATCCGAAGCTGCTCGCCGTTGACACGCCTTCGCAGCTGGAATCGGGACCACGGCTGACTTGCTTCTCCACCGCTCCAGCGATGCAGCAGTTCTTGTCCGGTTCCCCTGCCACCATCCGGCGATATATAAAAGAGCTTCTAAAAGAGCAAACTGGCATTGTTGCAAATGCCACGCCATTACTGCGGTTCGTGCGGGTCTCCCCTGCACACCGATGACGGCCACACGGAGTGCGTTTCCTGCTTGGGGAAATCCCATGCGGAAGCCATGCTCACAGGAGCTATTTGCTCCCACTGCGAGAGCTTCAGTCTCGCCTTTCTCCGCTCACGGATCGCTTTCTTTTCAGAGAGCGACTCCACCCACCGCGCCCTCCCGTTTTCTTCATCTCAGGGACCTGTGAGGAAAAAACATCGGGGCAAAGGGGTTGAGCGACCGGCTACGAGCGAGCCCACGCCGGCCCAGATCCTGCGTGCCTCGCTCTCGCCCCAGAGAGGGTATTCCCCCATCCTTTTCTCCCGGGTCTGATCAGCGTCCCTCTGCTGGTGCGAGCGACCTGATCTCATTCGGAGGAAGTGAGATTGAGTTGCTTGATGACAGCATGTCATTAGTAGCATCGGATGCAGAGGAGCTGTTGGGCTCGGTGAATGACCACACCCCCTCGCCATCATCGCGCCCAGCACCACTAAAGACGGGATGGATGCCAAGCTTCTCCATATCCTCTCCAAAGCGGTTGAAGAGCTGGGTTTAGAGTGGTCTCCGCCAGAGGAGCCCTCTCGCAGCCGTCTGGATGAATGGTTCCTGCCGGGGCGCCGCCAGGCCCCTCGTCAACGTGCTTCTCCGTTTTTCCCGGAGGTTCATGACGAGCTCACCAGATCGTGGCGCACTCCCTACTCTGCCCGCCCGTACTGCTTCTTCATCCGCCCTCACTTCCATCAACGGCGCTGAAGAAAAGGGGTACGATAAGCCACCTCCCTTAGATGAGTCAGTGGCTGCGCATCTCTGCCCGCCCACGGCCAAAGGCCGCTCAACCCGTCCAAGCCGTGTAGGACCACTTCAGCCCTTGCTGGACGTGCCTACACCTCAGCTGGACAGGTGGCTTCGGCGCTTCATTCAATGCCGGTCCTCCAGGTCTTCCAGGCCAAAATCCTCGTATCCTCTGATGATTCTGGCCTGGACTCCGCTACCCTCAGGGATCTGAGGAGCGCAACTGACCTGGCTCTACGCGCCACCAAGACCACCGCCCAGGTCGGGAGATCGATGGCCAGCCTTGTGGTGCTTGAGCGGCATTTATGGCTGACGCTGACAGAGATTAAGGACGCAGATAAGATCCCCTTCCTCGATGCTCCAGTCTCTCCCAAAGGCCTTTTCGGCCCGGCGGTCGAAGGATTCACTGAACACTTCACGGAGGCACAGAAATCGTCCCAGGCTATGCGACATTTCCTGCCTGAGCGGTCCAGCTTCGCTGCTGCCTCAGCTCGCACTAAGTCTGCGCCGACTCAGCAGCCCACAAAACCAGCACCTGCCGCCCTCGCTGTTCAGCCTGCTAAAGCGCAGCAGACGGGGGGACTGTCTCGCTCGGCCAAACGCTACCCTCTTCCTAAGCACCAGGGACCCCGACCCAAGATTGCATTAGACCCGGTGCCTCACGCGTCATCCTGATCTGCGAGACAGGAAGAGGATGGGGTGAGATCTCGCTACTGCTGGACCTCCCCTCAAGCAGCCTCTCTTACACCTCATGACACCCCATTCAACTCCGGGTGCAGAGGGAAATGTGTTTTGTGAAAACAACAGATCCGTTCATGCGCCCAAGCATTCAACCACTGTGATAGCGGAAAAAATAAAACACAAACATTTTCAAAAAGAGAGCAAACTTCCTCTTCCATTGCTCGTAAGTGTTCTGCCCTCGTGCGGCCAGTCACTCGAGTTAATTCAACCCCTCGCCACGCGGGCCGAGGCCTGTCAGGCCATCCCCGGAGTGTCGAGATGGGTTATGGGGATAATAAAGTGAGGATATTCAATCCAATTCGCTCAAAGACCCCCGCACTTCAGCGACGTGGTCCCCACCTCAGTGCACCTCACGCTCACGTCCTGCGCTCAGAGGTGATGAATTTGCTGGCAAAAGGAGCTGTGGAAATGGTTCCTCAAGCCCAGAGCGAGTCAGGTTTTTACAGCCGTTACTTCCTCGTCCCCAAAAGAGATGGTGGCCTCCGACCCATCCTCGATCTCAGACACCTGAATCGCGCCCTCATGAAGAGGTTGATCAGGATGATTACATTGAAACAGATCCTCGTGCAAATTCGCTCGGGAGACCTGAAGGATGCATACTTTCACATCCAGATAGCCCCCCGTTACAGGCAATTCTTGAGATTCGCCTTCGAGGGAGTGGCTTATCAATATACGGTCCTTCCCTTCAGGCTGTCCCTGGCCCCCCACACTTTTACAAAGTGCATGGATGCGGCTCTTTTCCCTCTGAGACAGATGGGAATCTGTATGATCAATTACCTCGACGACTGGCTCATTCTGGCCCAGTCGGTGGCAGAATTAATATCACACAGGACCCTCCTCCTCAGCCACCTGGAGTGCCTGGGACTCAGGGTCAATTTTGCCAAGAGCTCGTTGTTTTCCAGCCAGCGAATTTTGTTCCTGGGAACAATTTTCGACTCAGCCCAAATGAAAGCTCTAGATCCCCCCGAACGGGCTCTGGCCATACAGAGGCTGGCGACCTCTTTCGAAATTGGTACCGCTCGCCCTCTCAAAGCGTTTCAAAGGATGCTGGGCCTCATGGCAGCAGCATCTCCAGTGCTACAGTTGGGTCTGCTGTGTATGTGCCCCCTTCAGCGGTGATTGAAACCACAGGTTCCATCCCATGTGTGGCATCACGGACACCTGCATATCAGGGTGAGTCAGTGACCCCCTGGAAGAACTCCCGTAGAATGGAACAGGGCGTTGCCATGGGGATGGTTTACAGAAGGACAGTTGTCATGACAGATGCCTCCAACTCAGGTTGGGAGGCGCTGTGCGAGGGCATACTGACTTTCGGCCACTGGTCGAAGGCGGAAAAATGCTTCCACATCAACTGTTTGGAAATGCTAGCAGTATGTCGAGGCTGTCAGTTCTTCCTGCCAGTCCTAAAAGGGCACCATGTGCTAATCCGATCAGACAACATGTCTGTGGTGACCTACATAAATCGCCAGGGGGGCCTCTCCTCGAAGTGCCTCTTCACTCTAGTAGAGTGCTTATTAGAGTGGGCTCAACCCAACCTCCACTCGCTGAGGGCAGCGCATATACCGGGCAAATTGAACCAAGGACCGGACATGCTATTAAGGAGCAATGTCCCCTCAGGGGAGTGGATGCTCCATCTGCAGACGGTTCAGAGGATCTGGGAGATCTTCGGCGAGGCCGAGGTGGACTTCTTCGCCTCAGAAGGCAACTCTCACTGCCCAATCTATTTCTCAAAGACCAGGGACGCATTGGTCCACGATTGGCCCAACCTCCTTCTTTATGCTTTTCCCCCGATCGCTCTGATCCCACTCAGGCGAGTGAGGGAATATGAACACATGGTTCTCCTGGTGGCCCCCCTTTGGATGAACCAGCTATGGCTATCAGAGCTAGCTCAGCTATTGATTGCAGCCCCTTGGCCTGTTCCGCTGAGACAGGATCTCCTCTCTCAAGTGAACGGGACATTATGGCATCCTCGGCCCGACCCATGGGCCCTGCACCTCTGGCCGCTCGACAGGAGCCTTTGAGCCTCCCAGTCTTAAACACAATTTCGGAGGCTAAAGCTCCATCTACGTGACGCTTCTACGCCTTTTTTTCTCCGCTTGGTGTCTAAACCGCGGCAAATACCCCCTTACTTCCGATTTGACAGAGGTGTTGTCATTTCTACATGAGCTGCTGGATAAGGGACGTTCCCCATCCACGCTCAAAGTCTATGTGGTGGCTATAGCGGCCTCTCATGCTCCTATTGAGGGTCAATCGGTGGGCAGAAACAGCGCGGTCATCCGCTTCCTGAGGGGTGCTAGGAGGCTGAATCCGCCTCGTCCCCCTACCGTCCCTTCATGGGACCTGCCCACTGTGCTGAGGGCCCTGAAGGGCCCCGCTTTCGAGCCGCTTCTCATGGCAATTTGTATCAATTTGAAATTTTTGTGAATTGTTTGTGAAGTCATGATCTTATTTGCACATTTTCATATGATCGGCTTACTCCGCTGTCATAGGGGTCAGGTTAGGTGTGGACAGTCATGCTTACTTTTTTTTTTTTAATGAAAATCATAAGGATTTTCATATCGTACACATTTATACAAAACCGGTACCTTATAAAATCTTTGTGTTTTCCTTTGAGACTGAGTTGTCTGTGCAGAAACCACCCTCATGCCTGCACATGCAATATCTGTTACGTTAAATGCTTGCTACTGACATATTTTCCATGTGTTGGTAGTCAAAACTCAAACTCAAAATCTGACACTTCAGATCTTTGTTGTAATGCAAACTCATGCATAATGCAGCTAACCCAAGCTGATAAAAAATATGTGCCTGTGGTGACATTTTTGCAAAAAAAAAATTTGTTTGCAAAAACATTGCTTCTTGCATGGTTTGCAACACTTTCAAAGTGAGATGTCCAGTGAGTGGCGCTAGAAAGCATGTTCATGCTTTTTCCTAAACAGATAAATGTGATTGTGATTTTTTTTTTTTTTTGCTGCACACTGGTTTGTGCCAGTAGAAGCACTGGAGGCTCCTGTCACCAAGACAAATTCCCTGTGTCTGTAAACATACTTGTCAATAAAGCTCCTTTTGACTTCTAACAGTACTGATTTGAATAAAGTTTGGTTATGTGGCACACGTCAAGTACAAACATAATTCCTATGGCATCACTCTCCCTTTGTCTTCTGAACCCTCTTCATTGCATCTCATCCTTATCCATTCTGTTCTCTTTCATCCTGCTTTAAAGGGACACAGGTAGTAAAGTTGATTGTGATTTTGATCCCCTGTCACACCTCTCTTCTGCTTGACATTATGCCTGGCCCTGTGCTCTTCTCACTCGCTTCCCACCGGAACACTGTGGCTGCACAAGGACATTTACAGTACATCTCCATAATAAATAACCATTTATCTCTCCGCACTGACCTGCCCTGTATGCACTCAGTCTGCTCTGGCATCTGGGGCCACCTTCACATGGAGAGAGAGACAGAGAGAGCAATAAAATACACAAAATAAAGTACAGTCAGCCACACATATCAATTAAAAGAGTCCATGTATAACCAGTCTACAGCTGCTTATGCCAAGCGCATTTTTGCGCATATGAAGAGGATGATTTTTTTTTTCTGTCGATATGCGAATGCTTTGTTTTGGTTTCTTTAGCTTTATATATTTTTTTCATTCTTGATCTGTTCTGCATTTACATTTAAATGATTTGTTTTGGAGTGAGGGGAACTAGGCTATGATTATAGTGTTTATAATGTTTATACATTATAATATTTCACTTTACATGGTATTATTTCTGGTATTCCTGGCATTATTATACTCTCTCCAAACGTTCCGCTGCTCACAAAAGAGTGAAGAGAGTGGGTTAAGCAGCAACAATCAGTGAGAGTTGAAGACCAATGAACTTAAGAAAGCCGATTGGTCAATAATATGTTGAGGACCAATACATAATCTACAAACCATGCTCCAAATAGCTACATCTACATAAACCCATAATCGCTCTGTCTCGTATGCACGCATGCACTGTCACGATAATGCACTTAATGCCAGATCTTTAAAAACAAATACAAACAAAATCCAAAATCTGACATTTTCCGAAACAGGATCCGGCTGTTAGGGTTATGTTTAGTTTTGTTCTGTTTTCATTGTGTTTTCAGTGTATCTGTTCCCCTGTGACCTAGTTTTACTTTGGCCCATAATTGTCATTTCGTTCACCTGTGTTACATTAACTCATTAGTTCTTTCATTTGCTCCCCTACAAATACTCTCAGTTTTCCCTTAGTCAGAGTCTGTTGTCGTTTATGTAATGTTGGTGTACTTGCCTGTCTCCTAGATTTGCTTATTAAAATACCTTGTTGTATATCTCATTCATCCTCATGTGTGTGTACCTCACCACCCGTAACAGAAGAACGGACCCAACGATGACTGCAGCAGAGGACGCGCTATGGGGTTTGCGGCAAGGTGGTCAGAGGTTGAAGCGATATGTGGAGGGTTTCCTCGAGCTCACCAACCGGGTGAGTTGGCACGATGCTGCTCTAGGTGCGTGCTTCCTGCTGGGGTTGGATGACGAAACAATCCGCTGCGATCTCCCTATAGGTGATTTTCCTTTGATCGAGCTGATTAATCTCGTACTATTCCTAAATAGCTCTGATATGGAAGGGCTCCTGATTTCCCAGTTAAGCCCAGGGAGGGCTTCTGATCCCGAGTATAGCCCACAGAGGGCTCCTGATTCCCCGTTAAGCCCAGGGAGGGCTCCTGATACCCCATTAAGCCCAGAGAGGGCTCCTGGCCCCAAGTACAGCCCTGTAAATATCCCCAAGTATTTTTTTTGGGGGGGGGGGGGGCCAGAGCGCCCACCCCCCCCCCCC
>NW_015506062.1:39152-40363 GCF_001515645.1 Sinocyclocheilus grahami | reverse complement strand
GGAGGGCTCCTGATCCCCCGTTAAGCCCAGGGAGGGCTCCTGATCCCAGGAATAGCCCACGGAGGGCTCCTGATTCCCAGTTAAGCCCAGGAAGGGCTCCTGATTCCCCGTTAAGCCCAGGGAGGGCTCCTGATCCCACGTTAAGCCCAGGGAGGGCTCCTGATCCCAGGAATAGCCCACGGAGGGCTCCTGATTCCCCGTTAAGCCCAGGGAGGGCTCCTGATTCCCCGTTAAGCCCAGGGAGGGCTCCTGATTCCCCGTTAAGCCCAGGGAGGGCTCCTGTTTCCCCGTTAAGCCCAGGGAGGGCTCCTGATCCCACGTTAAGCCCAGGGAGGGCTCCTGATACCCGGAATAGCCCACGGAGGGCTCCTGATTCCCCGTTAATTCCCGTTAAGCCCAGGGAGGGCTCCTGTTTCCTCGTTAAGCCCAGGAAGGGCTCTTGATTTTCCTTGTTAAGCCCAGGAAGGGCTCCTGATTTTTCGTTAAGCCCAGGGAGGGCTCCTGATCCCCAGTTAAGCCCACGGAGGGCTCCAGTTCCCGAGTTTAGCCCAGTGAGGACTCCTGTCCCCGAGTTTAGCCCAGTGAGGGATCCTGCCCCCAAGTTTAGCCCAGTGAGGGCTCCTGTCCCCGTGCTTAGCCCAAGGAGGACTCCAGTCCCTGAATCCCCTCCAGAGCGCCCTCAAGTGCCCGCTCCTCCAGAGTAGCCCCCAGGATTTCCAGGGCTAAGGACCACGCTAACACGCTTCTCTGAGCCTCCTTCAAGTCAAGTCACCTTTATTTATATAGCGCTTTTAACAATACAGATTGTGTCAAAGCAACTGAACAGCATTAATTAGGAAAATAATGTGTCAATAATGCAAAATGACAATAGTAAACACTCATTTTTCAGTTAAAGACAGTTCATCATTGAATTCAGTGATGTCAACATCCAGCTCAGTTTAAATAGTATCTTTGCAATCATGTCAATGATATCGCTGGAAATGAAGTGTCCCCAACTAAGCAAGCCAGAGGCGACAGCGGCAAGGAACCAAAACTCCATCGGTGACAGAATGGAGAAAAAACCTTGGGGCCCAGGAAGGGCTCCTGGTCCCCAGGTAAGCAGTTAAGCCCCTCCTGTTTCCCCGTTAAGCCCAGGAAGGGCTTCTGTTTCCGATGTCAGCCCAGGGAGGGCTCCTGTTTCCCTGTTTCCCCCAGGGAGGGCTCCTGTTTCC
>NW_015506062.1:13775-35447 GCF_001515645.1 Sinocyclocheilus grahami | reverse complement strand
AGTTAAGCCCAGGAAGGGCCCCAGCCCCAGAGCTCGCTCCAGTGTCGGCTCCAGCCCCAGAGCTCGCTCCAGCGTGTCAAGCGGCGATAATGGACATGGCGCTGCCCCTGGGGTTCTCGGTACCCGTCCTCACCCCAGAAACCACGCTAACACGCTTCTCTGAGCCTCCTTCAAGTCAAGTCACCTTTATTTATATAGCGCTTTTAATAATACAGATTGTGTCAAAGCAACTGAACAGCATTAATTAGGAAAATAATGTGTCAATAATGCAAAATGACAATAGTAAACACTCATTTTTCAGTTAAAGACAGTTCATCATTGAATTCAGTGATGTCAACATCCAGCTCAGTTTAAATAGTATCTTTGCAATCAATGAATAATATTAACAGCAATTATTATATGATGCAATCAAACTTATAGCAAAATGTGGTAGTTCTGTATGTTGTTTTAGGGTTGGCATCATCTGAGGTCCTCTGAGGGGTTGCATCATCTCTTTTCAGGGTGTTCTGGATCCAGACTGAAGCTTGTGTAAATCCTAGTTGCCACGGGATGTCAATCCCGTGGCAAAAAACAGAGAAACAAATAAAAACATAAGTAGTGTAGCTGCTGTTCCAACCAAGCAAAAATTGATTTGTTTTACCAAAACTAAAGAATAATAATGTGCATTTGAACAGATATAACTGCAGTAAAAGATTATGAGATGCATTATTTGAATGCTTGGCCAAAGAGATGTGTCTTTAATCTAGATTTAAACAGAGAGAGTGTGTCTGAACCCCGAACGTTATCAGGAAGGCTATTCCAGAGTTTGGGAGCCAAATGCGAAAAAGCTCTACCTCCTTTAGTGGACTTTGCTATCCTAGGTACTACCAAAAGTCCAGAATTTTGCGACCTTAGGGAGCGTGATGGATTGTAGCGTGGTAGAAGACTAGTTAGGTACGCAGGAGCTAAACCGTTAAGGGCTTTGTAGGTAAGTAATAATATTTTGTAACTGATACAGAACTTAACAGGTAGCCAGTGCAGAGACTGCAAAATTGGGGTAATATGATCATATTTTCTTGACCTGGTAAGGACTCTAGCCGCTGCATTTTGGACTACCTGTAGCTTGTTTATTGAAGATGCAGAACGACCACCTAGCAGTGCATTACAATAGTCCAGTCTAGAGGTCATGAATGCATGAACTAGCTTTTCTGCATCAGAAACAGGTATCATGTTTCGTAACTTGGCAATGTTTCTAAGATGGAAGAATGCCGTTTTTGTAACATGGGAAATATGATTTTCAAAAGACAAGTTGCTATCTAATATAACCATTACTACAACTGCAGTTCTCACAACATTTCACCGTGTGGACATGTGCAAATGCATAAGTAACAAACACACCTTTGTTTCACACAAACACCTGCATTAGTTCTGGCTGAGTTCACCTCAGCGGATACATCTTGTATTTATTTTTTATTTTTTTTCGCATTTCACACATTAGAAAAACCATCTTCCCAATATTCACCTTACGGCTGCTTACCCTCTGTCCCATCCTCCTCAGGAAATCACTGCTTGGAGGTGATGTTAAAATTCCTCCCCTTTCTTTTTGTTCTGATATTGTTTGCTGTTTGTAATGTCGCCACTGACTGGCCACTGCAGAAGTCTTCATTATAAGAGACGGCATGGAGGTGGAATACTAATGAGTCAGCACCATCAGCATTCACAGCGACTGCAAAAGACACACACACACACTGCAACCTTTCTTCTTCTCTTTGTGAAGCCAGACATGTTTAGTCTTATCCAGGTCGATTTGTCAAAATTTTTAAATAAATTTGATTAGCGAGGGTGATCTCTTTCTTTGTTGTAAGAATTTGTATGCAAAATGTGGTTCTACCAGACATACATTTTGACACATTTGTATTGACACTGAAACATGATTTGTCCTCTTTCTAAATACCAGCCAGAACTGGAATTAGTAGATTCTTTCAGAGAGTATGAACACTGGTGAAAGAATGTGTTACTTACACAGCAGAACTTTTATTTATTAGTTAAAAATGGAGAACATTTGTCTGAGGAATACCTTTCTAGTTGCACATTTATTTAAATACACAGATAAGCAATCCAGATGAGAATTTAAATTGAATAAATGTCATTTTCTGCCTTTGCATGTCACAATTGAATTAATATTGAGGATCAACAAGTATGAAATATAAGTTAAATGAATGTGATGGTGGTAAAAAAAATATTTTTATTAATCTATGTTTTTTATTTAGAAAAATACAGCAAGACTTTAATTCTATAAATTCAGATAAGCCCATTTAAACAAGTAATGTAGCTTAATTTAAGTTCTTGCATGGTGGAAACTGAATGCAATGGTTTGTGTTAGCATGCTTTTTTTTTCATTACAAAATGTAATGAAAAATGAATATGATGAACAAGTAAGAAGTGATTTTAGACTGCTATTGCACATTGTACAAAATGTGTAAAAAAAAAAAAAAGTAGCCACCTACATCATAAACAGAAGCTCCACACTTCAGCACAATGGTAACCTCATAAAACAAAAAAATAAATAAATAATAAAAAGAAAAAATATGTATATATACATTGTTCATTTAGTCTAAACACAAAAGGATTAGATTAATTAATGTGTGTATTAATAAAATGTAGTATTAAATGTAATATTGACATAAAACTAATAACTATGTTGCACTGATTTTAATTGGGTAAATTGAATTTGAATTATTTTTTTATTGCATATTGTACATTATTTTCAACTGAACTGGGCTGCACTGTTTATTATTTAACAGCAAATGCATTATATATGATGTGATTCATTATGATCATATTTGCTATAGGATAATAAGCTGTTGGGAATCCTGTCCCAGTCTGTCTGTATGTATCCGTTGTTGCCTAAGGTATCAAAACATCAAACTTTGGAAGCTGTATCAGTTCTTCCTTTCCATCTCAATTGCCAAACGTTGAGTGGTTGTGTCAGTATTCTGGAGTGATAAAATGCTGCATTCTCTCAGCTGATCAATAAAAGAGATATAGGAAATCTGAGAGGATGGAAATTAAGTGTGTTTTCTGCATTCTACACCCTCTCGACCCTGTCTGTAATAACACATCAGTGTGCGATGAAGAACTGGGAGGTCATTGAATTCTCATGACCCTCCAGACATGAAACACAGTTAGCTCGGCTGCTGCTTCTTTACTAAAGCTCAAAATACTGATTCTACAGGATGTCTTCGTTTCACCAGCTCTAGCACAGGGATGCTGTTATTGTTGTTGTTGTTTCACAGTAAAAACAGGTTTTTCAATAAATGTCCTATTTGTGAAACATTAACGTTGTATGAAGATGTATTTAAATTATAAGAAGCTGTGGCATGTTACATGTTGCAGAGTGATTTTGTAGCACATCTACAAGCAGAGGCGGACAAAGTACTCAACTCCATTACTTGAGTGAAAGGACAGATACTGCTTGTCCAATATTACTCCATTACAAGTAAACGTTGTAAAGACAGATTTTTACTTAAGTAAAAGTACAGAAGTACTTGCTTTTAAAAGTACTTAAGTACCAAAAGTAAATTTCCTTTTTTTATAACAATGCACTGTTTTATTGTTGTACATAATACTTGCAATACTTCTGAAGCAACTTACAATACATTACACCTACTGAATACACTGACTAGCTTGTAGTATCTCTGGAATAAAGAGCTTTTAGAATGTTAAAAACCTATGGGGAAAAAAATTAACACCCCTACCCACCCCCACAAAAGCAGGATGGTAGTGATCTCACAGTTCTGACAGTCTGTGCACACATCTATGTGTAACCATTCATCCACATTTGAACAGAGTGGACAGTGAAATCCTGTAAATACAGAGTGATAAGAAAGAAAGAAAAATCAAACCTGCTTTAAAACCCAGCAACAACTGTAGATGTATAACTTTACAACAGCAACACTGCTTTAACAAAAAAGCAAAACAGCAAGACTTATTTGACATCAAAACAAAAATTTTAAAAATGCTGTCTAATTGCTCTCGCTGTACTTTGATGTCACACACAGAATGGTCTGCTTCAGTCAAACACCTTTTGTGTTTTATTAGGAGACGTACAACAGTTCTTCTGTGGCTTTAGGTAATATTTTCACTAATTTTCACTGTAGTATTTTAATTGATTTTCTCTTGCCAAGATCTGATTTCTGAGACACACAGATAGGCAAGAGCAACACAGCTTTTTGATTTGCGCTCATCTTATTCGTGTTTACACTTATTCTGTAATGTTGGGAGGTGTGACAATGCAGTAGTGTATCCAAGTGCAGGCTTTATTTAGAATAGTGGTCAAAAAAGGCATGGTCAAACACCAGCAAACAGGTATAATCCAGGGCAAGACAAAAGAGTAATCCACAAAACAGGCGAAGGTCAGGGCAGGCAGCAAACAATCAGAAACAAGGAAACAGTCCAGGGACAAAAACAAGGCAAGGCAAGGCAACAAGAAACAAGGAAAACACGGGAACTTGAGAACACTACAGGCTAGACAATACTGAGCAATAAATGAAAAACCAAGCTTTAAATAGGGTGAGACTGATGAAGTAAGGCACAGGTGAATGCAATCAGTGATGATGAGTCCGGCAAAGGATTATGGGAAATGTAGTCTGTGAGAGTGGCAAGAGTCAAGGGTGGAGTGTCCTCTGGAGGAGTTCATGGGCACTCCTGCTTGGAACGGCTTCGAGATGCTCCCAAACAAGGACAGAAATGAGTCCAGGAGGGAGGTGGAGCAGAGGCAGAACAGGGGGGAGGGATGGAGGGCCAGGTCCATGTGGAAGTGGGGGAACTGGGGACTGAGACAAAGCCGGGGCGGAGCCAAGGACTGCCAGGCCGGAGCAGAAAACCACCAGGGTGGAGCAGACAGGACCGAAGATCCCCACGGCGGCACAGACAACCACCACAGCAGAGCAGAGGGGACCGAAGATCGCCACGGTGGAGAAGATGACCACCAGGGTGGAGCTGATGGAGCAGAGAACCACCAGGGCGGATCAGGCTGGACTGCAATACAGAGCACAGAGAGGTTATCAATGGCCTCTGTGGCTGAAACAGGACAGGCAGAGTGTTCATAAATGGCCTCCTTGGCCGTGGCTGGACAGACAAAGGACTTGCAAAGAGTTCAAAGGCAGACGCCGCTGCCTCTGGAGATTCTTCAGCAGAAGCCACCACCTCTGGAGGAGCTGAACTAAACACTGGGACTGGAGCAGGCTCGGGAGTGGATTCGGGGAGTGGATTCGGGGACTGGAACGAATGCTACCGCCTCGGGAGGTTCTGCAACGGAGGCTGCCACCTCTGGGGGGGACTGCGGTGGTGTGTGTGGCCCAAACACATAGTCTGAGGGTGTTTTGGGCCCTGGAGAAGTTTTGACATGTCCTGACATTTGTGCTTTTTTCAGGGAGCACTGAGTCCAGGGGAACAGTCTCTGTGAGGACCAGTGCTGAGGCCTTTGGGATGTCCGCTGCTCACACCAACATCAGCAGTGGATCCTCCATACTGGATGCCAGTCTCGGACGCCTTGGGACTGACCTTAAGGCACTGTGTATGGTCGACATTACATGAAGAGACTCTAGAAAGGTGGTCATGATGGGACGAGACTCTGAAATGGCGGCCATGACGGGACAAGACTCTGGGTTGGCGCCCATCTTGTGTAGAGGCTCTGGTGTGGTAGCCACTGGACTGGGGAGTGCTGAGAGCACAGGAGTGGCGACCATAATCACTGGACTTGACGGTGATCCCAGTGAACCAAGCTCCGCTGTCTCTGGAGCTTGCCGGTTATGGCACCCTCCCAAAAAACTCTTAGGGTCTTAACGTCCTCCGCCTCTCCCACAGTGAACGGGGAACCGGTTAGCAACAGGGCATAATCCAACAACTGACATAGCGACCCTCGAGGACCATCACGGGGGAGTAGATTTTTAACGGTTCATTTAGTCCATAATACAAAAAGTAAATCAATAAGAAGTCCGGGAGATCAGCGAGGCGAGCCAAGCACAGGAACTTGAGAATGCTACAGGCTAGACAATACTGAGCAATGAATGATTGAAAAACCAAGCACTAAATAGGGTGAGACTGATGAGTTAACAAGACTGCAAACAGTGATGATGAGTCCGGCAAAGGATTATGGGTAATGTAGTCTGTGAGAGTGGCAAGAGTCAGGGGTGGAGTGCCCTCTGGTGGAGTTCATGGGCACTCCAGCCGGAGATCGTGACACATTCGCTTCATACACTCATTATTGTGTAGTGATTCTGGAGGTTATGTATAATATTGTGCTTTCCCCTGGATCACCTGTTATCCAGAAAACATGGGAAGTGACTGTGTCAGCCTCAGCTGAATATTATATGGCATAATTATTTGTTATTCATTTTGAAGCCATTATCTGTGCCTTTGGGCACACCCCTAGAATGTTGGTAACCATATATATATGTATATATATATAGCATGGCTGTGATTAGGCCAGAGGCACGAAGCCGCAGGCCGAGTGCTGGAGGCAATTACAGCCGCTGTTATAGAGCCGGTATCGCTCGAGTACGAGAGTGATATTGCGTTTATACAACAGTTCGACGGAACGTGTGTAATTAAACAAGAAACAACGGAGTGCCTAATAAAACCTTCTTTTGTGCGGAACTACTTCCTTCCGCCACGGATTCAAAGCTCAAGTTGGCAGTTAAACATACGTCACTTTTAGAATACATATCAAGGGCATGTGCTGCTTCAGTTAGGTTATTAGTGAGAAATAATGAGGTTATATGAGAGAAACAATGCGGCAAGACGTGCATCCAAATGAGAGAGAGAGAGGAAGCTAGACGTTTCTTCTTATATTAACTAACATACTCTACGATTAGCTCAGTGAATAATTAACCCTCTAAGCGCCAAAGTCGCAAAATTGTGACAAGACGTCATACTTAAATAGGCTGTAGATCCTAATATGGTGTAATATCTCATTTGTATTCCTTACCACTAGATGGCAGACATGTAGTACTTCGATTCTAGACCAAAATGATGTCATGGTCCTATTCAAAGTGTTCGAGCAAATAGCAGAGCAAATGAGCTATTGTGTCATTGATGCGGAAGCAGTTCAGTTCAGAGCGTCTGAGTAAATTGTGAGATTTGTGAGAGAAAATCGCCAAATGACTAATAAAAAGTTGTACCGTGAGAGAGTGTTGCAAATGTTATTTGCTGATTCTGACTCTGAAGGGGAATATTTGCCTTTTTGCTGTTGCTAGAGGTAGAGGCAGCAGGGGTAGGAGAAATAGGGTTGGAAGTAGCACTAGATCTTTGGATCCAGCGCCCCAAAAAGGTGGGAGTGTGTTGCAAATGTTATTTGCTGATTCTGACTCTGAAGGGGAATATTTGCCTTTTTGCTGTTGCTAGAGGTAGAGGCAGCAGGGGTAGGAGAAATAGGGTTGGAAGTAGCACTAGATCTTTGGATCCAGCGCCCCAAAAAGGTGGGAGTGGCCGTGGTAGACGTGGCCGTGCTGTGCGTGGGAGAGCCGGGAGACGTGGTAGAGGCAGCAGGGGGGATGAATAGGGCTGGAAATAGCGATGAAAATGGTGGCTGGGTTTTTTTGAGAAATGAAGTGTATCAGTACTGGATCAAACGCTTTGATGAGCCTGTTGGTTATCTAGGAGATAACTATTTGACCAGTGTTGCACCCTTACAAAGTACAGGTGCAGTCAGTGTGGGGTAGGTCTGTGCACTGTGCCATGCAATGAGAGGTACCATACTCTCAAGAAACAAAAAACATAGACCCAGCTAGAACAAGCAGAGTGATACAAAATTGTGAAAGGGCATTCCTGTAGCGATACCAGTACAATATCTCATGGTTCTCAACCAATCAGATTTCAGAAATCAGATTTATATATATATATATATAGAGATTATCAACTAATCTCTAGAAATTGATATCCTGGCAACCAGTCACAACACCTTATCACTGTGGAGTTTGTCAAATTAGAAATTTTCCTTTAAGAGGTTCCAAAGGGAGTTTCTGCAGTGCATGCCATAAAAGAACCATTTTGGGTTCCCCAAAGAACTTTTCAAACAACAGTTCTTTTGTGTGTGTGTGTATGTGTGCGTGTAAATTGTAAAGAACATTTTTATCATCTTTTTTCACTAAATGAACCTTTAAGGGTTATATGGATGTTAAAGGATCTTCATGGAATCATGGATGCCAAAAAATAACCTTTATGTTTAAGAGTGCAGTGTCATGTTATTTGGAATTTATTTATTTCACATAGGTATACAAAAGTGACATGAGACATGATTGTCTGAGCAGTGGATAATGAAAAGAACAGAATCCTGACAGAACACAAAAGGGTCACCAATGTATATATTGATATATTTTTTAAAATCTTTAATGATGTCAGTGTGGGGTAGGTCTGTGCACTGTGCCATGCAATGAGAGGTACCTTACTCTCAAGAACTATAAACTTTGTCACCATACAAAAAACATAGACCCGGCTAGAACAAGCAGAGTGATACAAAATTGTGAAAGGGCATTCCTGTAGCGATACCAGTACAATATCTCATGGTTCTCAACCAATCAGATTTCAGAATTCAGATTTATATATATATATATATAGAGAGAGAGAGATTATCAACTAATCTCTAGAAATTGATATCCTGGCAACCAGTCACAACACCTTATCACTGTGGAGTTTGTCAAATTAGAAATTTTCCTTTAAGAGGTTCCAAAGGGAGTTTCTGCAGTGCATGCCATAAAAGAACCATTTTGGGTTCCCCAAAGAACTTTTCAAACAACAGTTCTTTTGTGTGTGTGTGTATGTGTGCGTGTAAATTGTAAAGAACATTTTTATCATCTTTTTTCACTAAATTAACCTTTAAGGGTTATATGGATGTTAAAGGATGTTCATGGAATCATGGATGTCAAAAAATAACCTTTATGTTTAAGAGTGCAGTGTCATGTTATTTGGAATTTATTTATTTCACATAGGTATACAAAAGTGACATGAGACATGATTGTCTGAGCAGTGGATAATGAAAAGAACAGAATCCTGACAGAACACAAAAGGGTCACCAATGTATATATTGATATATTTTTTAAAATCTTTAATGATGGCCAAGATCGCAATGTCAGGGGCAAAGAATAATTTTAAAAAGCACTACAGGTCATGAGCTTAGCATTAAACGTAAAGAAGCAACAATTAGTATTTACATTTCAAGATAATGAAACATTTCAGTTAAGGCTAGCTTCAGAGTCTGATACTATCGTTCATATTCCTGTCCCGCTCCACGTCTTCCCATGGGCCCCAAATGTCTACACTATCACTCCGTTCATTTGTAATTTAAGGTCTTGCAGTATTACTGAATTCTTCTGTGATGGTGAAAGTTCTGGAGCTGGTCATTGCTAAGCCCACGGGCTCTGTCAATACACTGGCCTTGTCTTCATCTTTAGTGAGGGTTTGTTCAACTTGTGTTCCAAGACTCGAGGCCCATTACAAACCTGTTTGCTGTGCCTATTCACAACTGTGCATGTCCTATATGTGTTGCTGGTAGACACTTGTTGGGATCTAACAATTTCTTCACACTTTGTACTCTATGGAATTGTGAAGAACATTTGAAGGTGTGTTCAAAAAACCCTTCCAATATGCCACACTCTGTCATGTGCCAATAGAAACCAACATTAGCCAAGACAGTATATCAGAATGAAATAAAGATGTGTAGATTGGTTTTGGATCACAGCGCTGGGCAGGAAAATGTCTTTATAAAATAGTAATTTCCTGGTTATGAGGCTGAAGTAAAAGGGGGAAAATGAAATTAAACCTGAGATATTTGATCGTTAATGATGGCTGTGGGGCTCTGCAAATGCTTGTCAAAAGATTGTTGTCTTTTTCTTCATAAAGCCATTTAATCTCATCTTATCTGTGCATGTCAAATCACTGGAAATTGGGTGGTTATTGCATTAGTTAGTGGTTTTGGCTAAATCAAGAATCCCTATCACTGTTTTGCTCAATTGTTTTTAAATGTCATTAAAATAATTATCTGGAGGTTCCTTAAAAAACGCTTGACCTGAATGTGTTCTTCAGTTTCATGAGACTCTAATTGGACATGCAGACAATAAAACTATGACTGATTGCTTATGTTCCACTATTGTAAGTTGATTTGGATAAAAGTGTGTGTACTGTAAAGGTAAAATGTAAATGTAAAACAGACTTACACTGAAGAGGCCAGAGAGACCAGAATATCATTGGCTGCATTTACACTGTCAACTAATTCCTATTTTCTCACCAGTATTTGGCACAGATCAGACCTTGTTGCATAAGTGTTAGACCCGGCTAGAACAAGCAGAGTGATACAAAATTGTGAAAGGGCATTCCTGTAGCGATACCAGTACAATAGCTCATGGTTCTCAACCAATCAGATTTCAGAATTCAGATTTATATATATATATATATAGAGATTATCAACTAATCTCTAGAAATTGATATCCTGGCAACCAGTCACAACACCTTATCACTGTGGAGTTTGTCAAATTAGAAATTTTCCTTTAAGAGGTTCCAAAGGGAGTTTCTGCAGTGCATGCCATAAAAGAACCATTTTGGGTTCCCCAAAGAACTTTTCAAACAACAGTTCTTTTGTGTGTGTGTGTATGTGTGCGTGTAAATTGTAAAGAACATTTTTATCATCTTTTTTCACTAAATTAACCTTTAAGGGTTATATGGATGTTAAAGGATGTTCATGGAATCATGGATGTCAAAAAATAACCTTTATGTTTAAGAGTGCAGTGTCATGTTATTTGGAATTTATTTATTTCACATAGGTATACAAAAGTGACATGAGACATGATTGTCTGAGCAGTGGATAATGAAAAGAACAGAATCCTGACAGAACACAAAAGGGTCACCAATGTATATATTGATATATTTTTTAAAATCTTTAATGATGGCCAAGATCGCAATGTCAGGGGCAAAGAATAATTTTAAAAAGCACTACAGGTCATGAGCTTAGCATTAAACGTAAAGAAGCAACAATTAGTATTTACATTTCAAGATAATGAAACATTTCAGTTAAGGCTAGCTTCAGAGTCTGATACTATCGTTCATATTCCTGTCCCGCTCCACGTCTTCCCATGGGCCCCAAATGTCTACACTATCACTCCGTTCATTTGTAATTTAAGGTCTTGCAGTATTACTGAATTCTTCTGTGATGGTGAAAGTTCTGGAGCTGGTCATTGCTAAGCCCACGGGCTCTGTCAATACACTGGCCTTGTCTTCATCTTTAGTGAGGGTTTGTTCAACTTGTGTTCCAAGACTCGAGGCCCATTACAAACCTGTTTGCTGTGCCTATTCACAACTGTGCATGTCCTATATGTGTTGCTGGTAGACACTTGTTGGGATCTAACAATTTCTTCACACTTTGTACTCTATGGAATTGTGAAGAACATTTGAAGGTGTGTTCAAAAAACCCTTCCAATATGCCACACTCTGTCATGTGCCAATAGAAACCAACATTAGCCAAGACAGTATATCAGAATGAAATAAAGATGTGTAGATTGGTTTTGGATCACAGCGCTGGGCAGGAAAATGTCTTTATAAAATAGTAATTTCCTGGTTATGAGGCTGAAGTAAAAGGGGGAAAATGAAATTAAACCTGAGATATTTGATCGTTAATGATGGCTGTGGGGCTCTGCAAATGCTTGTCAAAAGATTGTTGTCTTTTTCTTCATAAAGCCATTTAATCTCATCTTATCTGTGCATGTCAAATCACTGGAAATGTGGCTGGGTTTTTTTGAGAAATGAAGTGTATCAGTACTGGATCAAACGCTTTGATGAGCCTGTTGGTTATCTAGGAGATAACTATTTGACCAGTGTTGCACCCTTACAAAGTACAGGTGCAGTCAGTGTGGGGTAGGTCTGTGCACTGTGCCATGCAATGAGAGGTACCATACTCTCAAGAAACAAAAAACATAGACCCAGCTAGAACAAGCAGAGTGATACAAAATTGTGAAAGGGCATTCCTGTAGCGATACCAGTACAATAGCTCATGGTTCTCAACCAATCAGATTTCAGAATTCAGATTTATATATATATATATATAGAGAGAGAGAGATTATCAACTAATCTCTAGAAATTGATATCCTGGCAACCAGTCACAACACCTTATCACTGTGGAGTTTGTCAAATTAGAAATTTTCCTTTAAGAGGTTCCAAAGGGAGTTTCTGCAGTGCATGCCATAAAAGAACCATTTTGGGTTCCCCAAAGAACTTTTCAAACAACAGTTCTTTTGTGTGTGTGTGTATGTGTGCGTGTAAATTGTAAAGAACATTTTTATCATCTTTTTTCACTAAATTAACCTTTAAGGGTTATATGGATGTTAAAGGATGTTCATGGAATCATGGATGTCAAAAAATAACCTTTATGTTTAAGAGTGCAGTGTCATGTTATTTGGAATTTATTTATTTCACATAGGTATACAAAAGTGACATGAGACATGATTGTCTGAGCAGTGGATAATGAAAAGAACAGAATCCTGACAGAACACAAAAGGGTCACCAATGTATATATTGATATATTTTTTAAAATCTTTAATGATGGCCAAGATCGCAATGTCAGGGGCAAAGAATAATTTTAAAAAGCACTACAGGTCATGAGCTTAGCATTAAACGTAAAGAAGCAACAATTAGTATTTACATTTCAAGATAATGAAACATTTCAGTTAAGGCTAGCTTCAGAGTCTGATACTATCGTTCATATTCCTGTCCCGCTCCACGTCTTCCCATGGGCCCCAAATGTCTACACTATCACTCCGTTCATTTGTAATTTAAGGTCTTGCAGTATTACTGAATTCTTCTGTGATGGTGAAAGTTCTGGAGCTGGTCATTGCTAAGCCCACGGGCTCTGTCAATACACTGGCCTTGTCTTCATCTTTAGTGAGGGTTTGTTCAACTTGTGTTCCAAGACTCGAGGCCCATTACAAACCTGTTTGCTGTGCCTATTCACAACTGTGCATGTCCTATATGTGTTGCTGGTAGACACTTGTTGGGATCTAACAATTTCTTCACACTTTGTACTCTATGGAATTGTGAAGAACATTTGAAGGTGTGTTCAAAAAACCCTTCCAATATGCCACACTCTGTCATGTGCCAATAGAAACCAACATTAGCCAAGACAGTATATCAGAATGAAATAAAGATGTGTAGATTGGTTTTGGATCACAGCGCTGGGCAGGAAAATGTCTTTATAAAATAGTAATTTCCTGGTTATGAGGCTGAAGTAAAAGGGGGAAAATGAAATTAAACCTGAGATATTTGATCGTTAATGATGGCTGTGGGGCTCTGCAAATGCTTGTCAAAAGATTGTTGTCTTTTTCTTCATAAAGCCATTTAATCTCATCTTATCTGTGCATGTCAAATCACTGGAAATTGGGTGGTTATTGCATTAGTTAGTGGTTTTGGCTAAATCAAGAATCCCTATCACTGTTTTGCTCAATTGTTTTTAAATGTCATTAAAATAATTATCTGGAGGTTCCTTAAAAAATGCTTGACCTGAATGTGTTCTTCAGTTTCATGAGACTCTAATTGGACATGCAGACAATAAAACTATGACTGATTGCTTATGTTCCACTATTGTAAGTTGATTTGGATAAAAGTGTGTGTACTGTAAAGGTAAAATGTAAATGTAAAACAGACTTACACTGAAGAGGCCAGAGAGACCAGAATATCATTGGCTGCATTTACACTGTCAACTAATTCCTATTTTCTCACCAGTATTTGGCACAGATCAGACCTTGTTGCATAAGTGTACAAACAGTTATGAGATCAGATTGTTTTTGGCATCAGATTTTAGCCACTTTGAAATGTGGTTGTAAATTAAATGCATTCCCAACTAACAAGCAACATTCTTAGAAGTTCTCTCAAAGTTGTGAGCACACATTCTTCCAGGAATGTTAATATAATTTTTTTGACAGTTATCATGGTCTTTAATAATTTTCTCAAACCGTTAGCACAATCAATCAATCAATTAATCAATCAATCTTCATGCGACGCTTTTTTTCTGAAACTTTTTTTATTTGGATGTTCATCAACATTCAAAAGTAATGTTCCAAACTGTTTGCAAAATTCTAAAATGGAATATTCCCTTAATGTTTGCACAAAAAATATCATAAACTTATAAACATAAAAAAACATAAAACAATTGACATTTTGAATGTTCAAGATGTAAATGTAATTTGTGACTAGTGTCTGATGAAAACCTGAAGGCATAGTTGATTCTGTTTGCCTTGACACACTTATGGTATATGAGGATCTACAAATGTGCTGGTTTATTAAACCAGCTAATTATTTTTAGAGTGTAACGTTTCTTCTGTTGTTCAGAATTAGTATTACTGTTTATGTAGAATAATAATTTACAGGAAGACAGTTATGTTTCCCTTTTGGTTGTTCTTGCTTGTATGTAAGCATGCATTTCCACACCTGAATGTGGTACAGGTGCTTGTCCCTTCAAGGATATGTTCTCCCATGCACACTGATTAGGCTACATAAGGAAGCTGCACCAAATAGCAGTTCTATGACGTGTCTGAAATGACATCAGCAGCTGTCAATCAATGTTCCCAAACTGTTTGCAAAATTCTAAAATGGAATATTCCCTTAATGTTTGCACAAAAAATATCATAAACTTATAAACATAAAAAAAACATAAAACAATTGACATTTTGAATGTTCAAGATGTAAATGTAATTTGTGACTAGTGTCTGATGAAAACCTGAAGGCATAGTTGATTCTGTTTGCCTTGACACACTTATGGTATATGAGGATCTACAAATGTGCTGGTTTATTAAACCAGCTAATTATTTTTAGAGTGTAACGTTTCTTCTGTTGTTCAGAATTAGTATTACTGTTTATGTAGAATAATAATTTACAGGAAGACAGTTATGTTTCCCTTTTGGTTGTTCTTGCTTGTATGTAAGCATGCATTTCCACACCTGAATGTGGTACAGGTGCTTGTCCCTTCAAGGATATGTTCTCCCATGCACACTGATTAGGCTACATAAGGAAGCTGCACCAAATAGCAGTTCTATGACGTGTCTGAAATGACATCAGCAGCGTTCACTTTAAGATTCTGTATATTTCATGTGCATGCTTTGGTGAGTTTAGAGAGCATATCATTGATTGGTGCCACACAAACACTTTTATTTTCCTGACACGTTCTATGTCTTTTACTTTGAGGCTATTTTCAAAATAGCATACTACTCATACTTTTTTTCTGTAGTATATAGTATGTATATGTATATTGTATGCGAGGGGCGACGGAACAGGGGCATGCTCTATCACAGTTAAACAGTACTGAGAAATCCTTGTGTCAATGGAGATTACTGTATGCCAACCAGGGAATAATTTTCTGTGATATTTCAGCAGTCATGTATGTTTTCTATCACAGGTTTCTGTTTTTCCTGCTTGGAATCAAGAAGCAATGCCATATTTGTGAACGGATCACTCTTTTGATCTAATCAGTCGAACAGGTTTACAGAAAGATCTGAAATTGTTCATGATTCAGTTTGATTCAATAGGACAGTTCACTCATGCGCTGAATCAGTTGCAACAGTTTCTCACACCAAATTTGTGATAGGATATTTGATAAGACAGAAAAGTCTTATTAAAATAAAAAGATATTTTCCTGCAATCCATTGTAGGAAACAAACAGCATGTATTGCAGGTAAATACGATTTATATCTATTTAAACCAAAAACAGTAGTAAAAAAGGAGCAAAAAATACGGACACACTATTTTGTTGCAGGCTAGTACTGATGAAAGGCTAGAAATGCCCCTGCTGTGTGCCACATTGCAGTGTACTCAACTTGACCATGATCATCATTTTATTATAAAATTAAACATAACACTAATCTGAGATGTAAAGTTGTTACTGAAGCCTCTCTTCTGTTTACCCAGAAGGCTTTACAATTCTTAGGCCATTTGCAAAATAATTTTCCCACTGCTTTCCACACTGAAACAAACACACTAGGCAATGTATGTATTATTTGATTTGGTATCTCATTAACATTTATAAAAGGTTAACACCAAAAGCCTCTCTTACGTCCTTTGCTATTTTCTGATGTGTTTATTTGGTCAAAACAGATGTCTTTGTTGAGTATTTATTACAGATCAGGGTGGCCAGGACCAGAGCAATATTTCCCGCACAGACACAGCGAGCAGTAAAGTTGTATGATATTAAGTGGCATGACAATGTAATCACTCCCTCATTCTGCTCCAGACTGTAGTCGGAAGCAGACGCAAACGTGAGGAAAAAAATTAATTTTGAATATACGTATATATGAGTGTAGGTCTTTTACTTGCACTTCTGCAAATTTCACTTAATTTATCAGGATTTAGTTTGAATTTTAGTCAAGCTCCATGTTTAATCTCACTCCAATTCTAAGTGATCATTAAATTTAGAACTGATAACAAATATCAATTAAGTATTCATTTAGATATTTGATTATTTTGAATATCTCATACTTTTAATTATTCTTTCACCAGGGACCCAGTGTTGCATTTGAGTCTCATGTTGGCCGTACGTGGATTTCACAATCACAAACTCGCCAGTCAGTCTTTAAGTCCACCACCTACTGCTTGCTCTTGACAAAAAGTGTAGTTTACTTGCATTTTCCTATACAACTTGCTAAATCAGTGATAGACAGAAATCAGCAGATCACCAGTGAAGTGCCTACTGCTCCATTCATCCAGGTGCCTTTTGTTGGATCTATCCTGGACACAGATTTGAGGTAACATCAGCCTCCACATGATCTACTAGTCATAATGAGTGTTCATAATAAATCAAATATAGCAAATTGATTTGTCAAGTAAGAATGTATCATGTCAATTACATAATTAAACAATTAGAAGCCAATTCAGAAAGGATAATGCAATTGTGAATCACACATGGCAATTCTTATTTTCCTGCACATGGATTATGAGTGTTCCACGCACAAATTCAACATAGTCACGCATGTAAAATTTAAACTGTTGGACAGTTACAGTTCCAGTGTTACAGTTATTCTAATTTTACGCAAGACACATTGTCTAGAATGCATAGCATCTACAACATTTTACCTAAGTATTTCACACACTTATGGTAAACCAGTCGTGTGTTTTTAAAGAATAAACTCAACTAGTGTATGTGTACATATAGTAGTACAAACAACCATAAAGTGTGTTCTATGAGCACAGTGTTTAACACAATTACACATTTGAAAATTAAAAGAAATGCATACTTGACAGCAAGGAGACACACAACAGTACGTGAGAGTTCTAGCGCAGAGCTTCAGAGACTAGCACACTGTGTGGGTTTTTTCTGGTCACAGAATCCCCAGAAAGTGTTTTGCCATTTCACTAATATATCCAGACCAGAACAAAGCAATCTTCCAATCAGTTGTAAAAACATAAAATAACTTTTGGTTTGTCAGGATCTCATGACCCAAGGGTCAGACCTGGCTGGAGAAGGGAAAACATTCGCATCAGCCCCTGAGGAAGACACCCCTCAGCAGCAGAACAGAATTCTTCAAAAGTTTTAAATTTTTCTCACAATGTAAGTGAGTGCTGTGAATTCAGACCATTTTACCAATCACACTGCGACCTTTATAATGATACTAAACATAAAGGGGAAAAACAACTGATTTAGAAGATAAAACATATGTTGTATGTAGTGTTGTACAGTGAAGCATGTGGGGGAGAAGAGTGAAAGTGGAGAGGGGAGAGGGGGGTCATAAATGAGCAATGAGAGACGTTTGGGCAAGGTGGTGTCATTTGCTCTTTCTTGAGATCTTTTCTCCAGATTAGTGAGTTTTATTGTTTTGTTGCATGGCATCTGTTTTGTGAGAGTTGGGAGATCATTTCGGGTCTTACGGAGTCTTGATAAACGTGTTCTGTCCTAAGAGCGAGGAGCGGGAATGAAGCAGACCCCCTTCTGCGCTGGCAGCTGAGCCTCAGATTTGAAGCCTCATCACAGTGTTAAATTGGCAGTGTTCCGGCCTTCCTCTCCAGTGCCCTGCTCGCTCAGCCAATTCATCGCCCGTGACCCCAGCGAGACGCTCCGCCACTTCATTTCCCTGTGCTGCAAATCCATCCCCATCCCCCTTCACCCAGATTTTTCTCAACCAGTTTCTCCACTCTGTGCCTCTCTGGTGCACCAATATGTCTTAACCAATCAACTCAAAGAATCCTGATTTCCTGCCACATACATTTCAGTGATATAAATGGAAACGAAGTGAGTGCATGTCTAATACAAAAGTCTGCATCTGCCTGTCAAGAATTGTGTGACGGGCCCCGCTGTCTCCAGAATCGCACACACACATCTGAGGAATAGCACAGCTATAAACAAAGATGAGATGTGCAATGAGAACTGTCCATGACTTTTTAATGTCGGTATGATTCACAGTTCCAGTGCTCTTTTAAAAGTCAGAGTTCAAAAAAACATTCAAAAAAATGTGTTTGTGTATTTTGCAATTCAGTGCTTGGAAAGCTACACAAACTAGTAGGGGTGTAACGGATCGTAGATGATCCGTGATCCGTACGGATCAGGCTGCACGGTTCAGCACACATGTGATTCGATGATTAACTGTTAAGTTATAGAGTTAACGTTTATCATTTGCACATGTTTTGTCTTGTCAGTTTACACATTCAAGCAATTTTAACTCGCGCGCTGTTTTCTGTGCGCTCAGTCGCTGCCGCAGACACCCGAAGCGTGCGCACACAGAGAGAGAGAGACACTGCGTGAACAGTGAATAGATTCCTCTTTCACATACACACAAAGTTATGTTAAAATACCGGTTTTGGCAAGTATTCTAGTAAACACAGTCGGTTATGTCTTAAGTGAACGTAAACAGCTGAGAAAAAAAATGGATGTGTGTCAGTATTAGGTCCGTGCATTTGGACTTAAAGAGACGGCAGCCAATAAATACCTGTTTCTGTCTGCTAATCAAATAACACCATAGCTCTAACAAAGATTAATCTGTATTTAACTTGTGCAGTAAGCACTATTGTGTTATTTTACACTTGATTATTACATCTCTGCACCTGAATGCTACTGTTACTTTGTAGCTGTGATTTGTTGTATTCATCTATGCTTGTAATTTGTGTAATTGTTCTTGTTTTATTCCTAACTTTATTAGTTAAGCTAGTAGTTTTTGCTGTGGTGTAGAAGTACTTAAAGTAAGCTTTCACTATTTTTTTTTTATTGCTGATCCGAAAAATGATCCGATCCGTGACCCAAAATCCGTAATATCATCCGAACCGTGAGTTTTGTGATCCGTTGCACCACTACAAACTAGACATTCCATTAGAAGAAATTGAGGGTGGGGACTAAATTAATGCATTGAGAATTGATTGGATGGTTAAGTGGCCACTACATAACAGGTTGTTGGAGCGAATGGGTTCGAAACAATGGGTCAAAGTTCTGTTGGTTTTGATAAGCGAATGAGACGCATTGCAAATTGCATATACGTGAGAGGTGTATGCAACTGGCACTATAAATGGGAATGTTAATGGTTATCATACAACATTGGGCTTGGTGACATTAGCGAAAAAGGAACGTTTTTGCTTACAAGAACTTGTTTTTTTTTTTAATAACATGCACCAAATAGTCCACAATAAGACCTGGAACAATGATAGATATATCGGATAGATTGGTCTGTCAATAGGTTTGGTTGTCTCAGCTGCACAACAGCAAAACAGGGGTGCAATTCCCATACACTGACATTTACTCATTAAACATTGAAGAATTTAGCAAGTCACAATGTTTCCTGAAATCATAGTAAGATGGTTGCACCTCCGTCGTTGTTGTTAATGACTTCACACACAGATTGGGGAGTAATAACTTCTGATAATTAACTGACTCATGATCACAATTAATGTGATATTATTGAAGTCCATTTACACAAATAACAGAAGGGCATTTATTTTTTATCACGTTAACATGCAGTATGTAATTGCTGTAAAATATACTCCTGTATACATGGTTCATTCAGTCAGCAGCTTTCTCTAGAGCATAATATATCTGAATAGAACATAGTAGGCCTATCTGAAAGCTACGTCAAGTTAGCTTGTGTCAAAGAGCCTAATCTGTTGTCATACTAACTAGTTTTTCCTTATAAATTGAGCAGCTTAATCAAAGTCTTCTGAAAATTGTTGTATATGATGAATAGATATAATTAAGGCTTTTATTCACATTTTCATGTATTAAATGCGCATACACAGAATACATCAAATATGGCAAACGAAAGCCAAATGCCCTTGCTTGACTCAACAAACAAACCTCAATGGTTGCTGCATGTTATCCAAGCAACATTAGGCTTTCATTAAACCAATATTGATGTACTCTATTTATGTGCTGATCAGTGTTTACATGTCTGTTTATTTGGCTGAATTATGTCTGTTCACCATACAAATCAATTTATTTATATGGATTATATTTACAATGTCTTTATGAACTTTCAGAAGCATCGAAGTTTTGGAGGTATGGACTTTCAGTGAAGGGGATATACATCTTTCAGATTTCTTAAAAAATATCTTCATTTATGTTTTGAAAATTATTAAAAGTTTTAAAAAAGTATATGTAATTGACAACTTTGAAAATGAAAAACTCATACTAACTAGAATTAGAATGCTTCTAATCACTGGTCAAGAGCTGTAGTTCCAACCACACAAGTTATTGTTGTTATGCTGTTTGGAAATGTTTGTTGGAACTATGGTTTTAGAAATCATAGAATCATCAACTGTTGGCAACAATTTGCAACCATAGTTGGATAACAAGGCTTTGGGGAAATGCATCCCCAGATCTTTCAGAGACTTTCATTTTGTAATAACGATTAGGTTGTTTGAGGCTTTTTATTTAGACAATTTATTAGACAATCAGGAAGAAGTGTAGGACAAAACAGGAAATGTGCAAGACTGAGTTACTGAGAAACTCAGAAACAACCAGATGGCTTGTGCAACAGTAAGCATTAAATCTAGAGCAAAGTTTCTAAGGAGAAAATCTCTCTTTCTCTCTCTCTCTGTGTGCTTTTTTTATGAACTTACCATCTAGAATGATGGACATGTTACTGCAGCTTCTACTCTGCAGTGTTACATCAAATTAAGCACCACAGACTTGGGCTAACACCTCAAGAATGGCTGTATCTCCAGCTGTTTCAGTAGAATTGTCCTTGAAAAAAATAACTACAAGACTAGGACATTGTAATTTATATGCTTTAAGCGTATTACCCATTCGTATGTTCAGTTCAAAAGAAAAGGAGTGAAATGCTTACTCCCTTAACTCTCTGGGGTTCGAGGGTGTTTTGGGGCCCTGGAGAAGTTTTGACATGCCCTGACATTTGTGCTTTTTTCAGTTGCTTATAAACATTTTAATGACTAAAGTTTAGTAGCACCATAATCAGCACAAACTGGGCTACAATAATATGTGGGCAGCATGTATGTATGCGATTGTGTTTTTGAGAAAACAATGTTTATGCGTGCTTAGTGAAAAACTAAAATGTTAAAGTCACTGAAACAAGGCCACAAAACACATACAGAACGTCTCGGTTACGTATGGTAACCCTCGTTCCCTGAAGGAGAGAACGGAGACGTCACGTCGGATGACCGACGAATTGGGATCTCGCTTAGAGAGACCAATCTACTTCAAGTGTAAACTAAACGAGCCAATGCACA
>NW_015506062.1:8734-9171 GCF_001515645.1 Sinocyclocheilus grahami | reverse complement strand
ACGTAGCACCTTAAGGCTCGGACGGGACAGAGCAAAACTAGGGCTGGGTCTGCCGAGGAGGACGGCAGAGGGCAGCGCTTGGAGGTTCACCACCTGATCCCTGAAGGGGGTAGCGGGAACCTTGGGCACATAGCCGGGCCAGGGCCTCAGGGTTACCTGGGAATCAGCCGGCCCGAACAATAGGCACGAATTGTTGACCGAAAATAAGTGCAGGTCCCCTACCCTCTTGATGGAGGCCAATGCCAGCAGGAGCAAAGACTTCATCGAAAGGAACTTCAGCTCAACAGTCTGCAAAGGCTCAAATGGGCCCTGTTGTAGTGCCGTGAGCACTAGAGTCAGGTCCCAAGAGGGTATAGAGGGGGGCCGTGGAGGGTTTAACCTTCTCGCCCCCTTAAGGAACCTGACGACCAGGTCATGCTTCCCCAGCGACCTCCCTT
>NW_015506062.1:7116-7481 GCF_001515645.1 Sinocyclocheilus grahami | reverse complement strand
AGGGGGGCCGTGGAGGATTTAACCTTCTCGCCCCCTTAAGGAACCTGACAACCAGGTCATGCTTCCCCAACGACCTCCTTCTACGGGGTCGTGGTTAGCAGCGATTGCAGCGACATAAACTTTAAGGGTGGAGGGAGACAGCCTTCGTTCCAACCCTTGCTGCAAAAAGGACAGCACAACTCCGATCGGGCATCTTCGGGGGTCTTCTCGGCGAGAAGAACACCTCTCAACGAACAGGTTCCACTTCAAAGCGTAGGCATGTCTCGTAGACGGTGCTCTCGCCAAAGTGATGGTGTCGACTACCTCTTGGGGTAGGTCACTCAGAACCTCCGCGTCCCGTCCAGGGACCAGACATGAAGTTTCCA
>NW_015506062.1:6259-6967 GCF_001515645.1 Sinocyclocheilus grahami | reverse complement strand
ATTGCACAGCAACTGTGCAAGAAGGCTCACTGCGGGAAACGCATACTTGCGAAGGCCCTGCGGCCAGCTGTGTGCCAGTGCGTCCGTGCCGAGTGTTCCCTCGGCCAGGGAGAAGAACAACTGGCAGTGAGAGGTTTCTGGAGAGGCAAACAGGTCTACCTGAGCGGCTCCGAAACGTCTCCAAACCAGCTGGACCATCTGGGGATGGAGTCGCCATTCTCCAGGGAGCGCAGTTCGGGACAGCTCGTCGGCTGTCCGGTTGAGCAGCCCAGGAATGTGAACAGCACGAAGCGACCTCAGATGCTTCTGGTTGAGGCATCCGTGCAAACCACAGCATGCCTGGAGACCTGCTCGAGGGGCACTCTTGCCCGGAGGAACTCAAGGTCTGACCACGAGGTGAAGGTTTGGCGGCAGGCTGGTGTAACTTGGACCCGGAAAGTGCCTCGTTGCCACGCCCACCTCGGGACTCGGCCATTCTGCACGCAAGACAGGGGCATCTGCTGCTTTCACTGACTTAAAGTGGATGCCCCTGAACTTGGGAGGGCGCCGGGGAACTGAATCGCATAGCCGAGCCTGACGGTTCGAAGGAGCCATCGAGACAGGCTGGGGAGCTCAAGCCAGGCTTCCAGACACCGCGCTAGTGGCATCAACGGAACTACAGGCATACCCGCAGTGGGGGAGCGCGGAAAAACGGAGGGACCCGGCCCC
>NW_015506062.1:4884-5178 GCF_001515645.1 Sinocyclocheilus grahami | reverse complement strand
AGAGGGTGCGTGGGTAGTCCATTGGTTCGTCCTCCCGATCTGCCCACTGCTGCCCACTGGCGAAAGAGGAGGGTGAGTGTGATACGGCTCTGGATCGTTCACAACCCCTCGTCCCATCAGGGGACCCAGAGGTAGAAGAAATTGCTCTTTTGTCGAGTATTTGGGTACCACTGACCGCAAGGTTCTCCGCCCGGCCCTCCTCCGGGGGAGGGAGTGGTGCGTTCAACATCTCCCGAAGAGCAACTCCCTCCATCTCTGAGTCGCCAGCCTCAGGGCCTCTTGCTCTTTCGCTTA
>NW_015506062.1:4216-4866 GCF_001515645.1 Sinocyclocheilus grahami | reverse complement strand
ATGGCCTGTGGCGCGGAAGGATCGTACATGAAAGTACGTGTCCTTCAGGTTGATCGCTGCGAACCAGTCTTGGGGACGGATACACCTGAAAGTGCATTTCTGCGTGAGCATCTTGAACGGGAGCCGGTGAAGGGCCCGGTTCACGACGCGCAGGTCCAAGATAGGTCTCAACCCACCGCCTTTCTTGGGTACAATAAAGTAGGGGCTGTAAAACCCCGACCTCATATCGGCTGGAGGGACCGGCTCTATCGCGTCCTTCGCCAGTAGGACTGCGATCTCTGCACGCAAGACAGGGGTATCTGCTGCTTTCACTGAAGTAAAGTGGACACCCCTGAACTTGGGAGGGCGCCGGGCGAACTGAATCGCATAGCTGAGCCTGACAGTTCGAAAGAGCCATCGAGACAGGCTGGGTAGCTCTAGCCAGGCTCCCAGACACCACGTAAGTGGCATCAATGGAACTACAGGCGTACCCGCAGTGGGGCAGCACGGAAGAACGGAGGGACCCGGCCCGGGCGTCTCGGTGCCGGTCCGAGGTGGGGTCTGGGTGTGTTAACACTGACCTGCGTTTGAGCAGAGGGTGCGTGGGTAGTCCATTGGTTCGTCCTCCCGATCCGCCCACTGCTGCTCACTGGCGAGAGAGGAGGGTGAGT
>NW_015506062.1:3829-4054 GCF_001515645.1 Sinocyclocheilus grahami | reverse complement strand
TCTCCGCCCGGCCCTCCTCCGGGGGAGGGAGTGGTGCGTTCAACATCTCCCGAAGAGCAACTCCCTCCATCTCTGAGTCGCCAGTCTCAGGGCCTCTTGCTCTTTCGCTTACCATCAGGTCTGGCGGGGGCCTGGACGGGCAGGGCGGCTGCCCTGCGGCCGGCTCCTCTGCGCAATTTTGCCAGAGGCTGCTGCGGACGCTGCGCGGGGGCCGCCCTCGGCGGG
>NW_015506062.1:0-2067 GCF_001515645.1 Sinocyclocheilus grahami | reverse complement strand
CTCATATTACTTTTATATCGTATTTCTGTCTATGTTATAGAACATTAAAAAAAGAGACATTTAGATGCTGTGAATGAAACTTCATAATGTTTCACTTGATTATACATTTAGTAAGGAATTATAGTTTGGAAAAAGTCTAACTAGTAAAATGTGTACAAGTTATGTAAAAACTAATACAAGTAGGCTAATAAAAAAGACTTACTCATGTTTTTTCCTGAGGTAATCCAAAGCTTCTTTGATCACTGCTGGATCAAACCGCTGCATTGTTTTTACCTGAGGTAATCCAAAGCTTCTTGAGGTGAATTCTGTCTTATTCCCCTCAGCGTGATGCGAACAGTAAAATTAAAAAAGCTTGAGGTCTTGCTGCTTTGTTTGCTGTGATGTGGGTGTTTACACGCCACACGCTTCACGTGGACGATTATAATATCTATAGCTCGCTCAGCGCGTGGGCGTGGTCGCATTAGAGATAATGAAGGGAGATGTGAAAGACTGGACATCGCGTTGGTTTCATATGGATTACTTTATCACAGAATATTTGTTTTCGATAAGACTTGCTTGGTTTAAAAGTAGACACGTCAAGCTTTCTATAGATCTATCTCTCATGTCTCTTTGTTGAGTATTTGCTGAGTTACAGTTCATTTTAATGACGCGTTTCTAAATGAAGATCACGCAGATCAAATATTTAACACATATACAGATGTGTTAAACACCAAATATTAATCATAAAACATAGTGTTATTGTTCCCAGCCCTATTTTTTTGTTTTAGTTTTTTCATCTTGTATTGTGCTTTAAACATAATTACACAAAGAAAACCCCTTCTGCAAGCTAATCACATATGCATGGCTGTGACGTAATAAGTAGTCAGTGCTGGGCAGTGTTCATGAAGTGCTTTATCTTTGCTTGAATAAGAAAGTGAGAGACTGAAACAGCAAGAGCAATTTAACTCCCAAACGTCCCACAAGAATCACTCTAGGGTAATTGCATAATTTTTCAAGCAGGGCCTCCACCTGAGACATAAGCTGGCCACATTAATCATACTAATGGAGAAGTAAGTGATCTGAAATATAAGCTTTAATCATGTTTTCCTGCACCCACGTAATTCAATCCATTCAGTCGGTAGCCCTTTATGGAGCCTAAAGAACGTAGTTAGAATGTCCCTAAAATTCAAGATATGGTGCAAAAATTCCCGTTTTACTTTTTGTCTCATATTTACATCATAGTTAAGCAATATCACACAAGCAATAGGCTAAGTGCAATATCACACGAGTGCAAATGAGATACTGATCTTATACAACAATTCAGTAAGTTAGAAGTTAATATTGTGTTATTTTAGACACAATGTTGTCTGTTTTGCTTAATTTTGCCAACGAAAATACAAAGACAAAGCAGAACTGTTCATCTCCAAACAACACACAGCGGCATTTCATTTCTTAATGCACGTTTTGAACGAATTGGGTGAACCATTTGGCGCGTTGGACCATTGGCCATATGCGCGTTGGATTTGAAGCGGCGCTGTACATACCGATCGGTGTACGACATCAAAGGACCGCGAAAGCGATTCAGAAGCATAAGTCGTCTGCTCTCTAATCGTTCTCGCGGTACTTTGATGTTGTACACCGATCGGTCTGATGGTGATGATCCGCTTCAAGTCGAACAAGCCTAATGATTCAATGGACCATGCATAAAGAACCATTTACTTCACTCCTGAATAAATCAGCCATTTGAACGAATCAAATGAATGAATAAATGACTCTATGACTTAATCATTAAGACATTTACCACCACCTACTGGCAGTTTTAGTTTATTATTTAAAGTATCATTTCATTAAAGAAATAATTTCATATTTCATACATCATTTACTCACCCTCATGGTCCAAAAGAATACATGTAATAAATTTGATCAAACAAATATGTCTTGCTGAAGCTACTTTTTGTAATGTTTATTTGATGCTTTGCACAAGAATGACTTTAAATTATCTTTTGGAAGTAATTTCTCAGCAAAATTTGATGTGCGAATAACTTGTGATTAATTAGATTAATTAATCGCCACATCATGTAATTAATT
>NW_015506061.1:561159-604723 GCF_001515645.1 Sinocyclocheilus grahami | reverse complement strand
GGCTGTTTAACACACCCCAAATGGTGTTTTGCCCAATTAGATGTCGTGTTTGCTCGGGGTGTTGTATATTTCTCCTCCCCATTCATAAATCAACTGTTATCTCATCATTCACATGGTCCGCGTTTTTCCCACTCTGGCAGAGTATACATTTGGACATGATTTCTATAACAAGAATATGATACATTTGACAACGAAGTGATTAGAATAAATGTTTCAAGCATGAATTCTCAAACTCACACATACTAAACATGAATGTGATCCTATAAGCTATTCAATAGTTATTAAAAATTCATTCACAATAAATGATTAAGACCAGATAAGTCACATGTGGGTTACATACATAATATGGAGTTATTGCATAGCAATGATTAGTTGCTCACAACAAGTCCTTTTAGTGTCATTTAGATGCATATTTACATGGAAATGCAGTTTCTTTGGCATTCTATGGACATAAGGATGCGTTCTGTGAAGACCAGAGAGGTTAAAATGTCTAAGAAATTTCAGTCTGTTCTGTCTCCTAAGTGGGGGAAAAGTCAATCCGAAGAGCTTGTGATCACTATCACATGTTTCCATGTGATGGTCACGCTATGCATCTCTTTTGACTATTATTCTTGATAACTTGCCCCCAAAATTGACAATCTCCTTGGAATTGTCAATAAGTGTTCTTTTGTTTTAATGTTGAAAGCTGTTCTGTGAAAGAGTTGGTTAGGCTTGCTTCAGACTGGCTAGCTTGCTTCAGACTGGCTTGGGTCTGATTTATGACATCCTGTTGTCTTGGGCCTCTGTGGAATTTGGACTCCTAATGTTTCAACCATGTTTTGACCAAATCTTAGATTGTCTGATTCGGTCTGATATCCTACACTAGCGACTTGCTAATCACTTGCTAATCATGCTAGCGACATGCTAGTAACTTGCTAATCATGCTAATGACATGCTAGTCACTAGTTAATCATGCTAACAACATGTTAGTAGCATGCTAATCATGCTAACAACATGCTAGTAACTTGCTAATCATGTTAGCGACATGCTAGTCACTTGTTAATCATGCTAGAAACATGCTAACGACATGCTAGTAACTTGTTAATCATGCTAACAACATACTAGTCACTTGTTAATCATGACAACAACATACTAGTGGCTTGCTAATAATGCTAGCAACATGCTAGTAGCATGCTAATCGTGCTAGAAACATGCTAGCAACTTGTTAATCATTCTAGCGACATGCTAGTCACTTGCTAGTGATGCTAGCAACTTGCTAATTAACTTTTTTATCTAGTTATTCTTCTTCTTCTGAGACTAAAATGATCAACTCTAACTCCTAGAGCTTTCTATATCTTTTCTAACTGATTGGACTTACGGTTTTCATAAAAATAAAGATTAAAAATCATAAAAATCCCATAGACTTACACTGAAAAGTCTTGGCTCATCTGAACATTCCGTCAAAATTTGCTAATAATTCTAACGACATGCTAGTCACTTGATAATCATGCTAGAAACATGCTAGCGACATGCTAGTAACTTGCAAATCATGCTAACGAAATACTAGTCGCTTGGTAATAATGCTAGCAAATGCTAGTCACTTTTTAATCATGCTAGCAAAATGCTAGTAGCATGCTAATCGTGTTAAAAAAATGTTAGCGACATGCTAGTAACTTTGCTAATCATGCTAATGACTAGCTAATCACTTGCTAATCATGCTAGAAACATGCTAGCGAAATGCTAGTAACTTTGCTAATCATGCTAATGACTAGCTAATCACTTGCTAATCATGCTAGAAACATGCTAGCGAAATGCTAGTAACTTTGCTAATCATGCTAATGACTAGCTAATCACTTGCTAATCATGCTAGAAACATGCTAGCGACATGCTAGTAACTTGCTAATCATGCTAACAAAATGCTAGTCACTTGTTAATCATGCTAGTAACATGCTAGTAGCATGCTAATCATGCTAGCAACATGCTAGTAACTTGTTAGCATGCTAATCGTGCTAGAAACATGCTAGCAACTTGCTAATCATTCTAGCAACATGCAAGTCACTTGCTAATGATGCTAGCAACTTGCTAATGAACTTTTTTATTTAGTTATTCTTCTTCTTCTGAGACTAAAATGATCAACTCTAACTCCTCCTAGAGCTTTAACTCTACAGATATCTGACTATTTCTGTCTATCTATCTACCTTAGAAACCTCCCCGGGTACCCTAGCAACCGCATAGCAACACCTTAGCAAACCATCTCGGGTACCCTAGCAACCAAATAGCAACACCTAAGCAACCACACAGATATTCTAGCAGCTCTATCTATCTATCTATCTATCTATCTATCTATCTATCTATCTATCGATCTATCTATCATCTGACTATTTCTATCTATCTATCTATCTATCTATCTATCGATAGCATAACAACACCCTAACAACTGCCCCGGGAACCCTAGCAACCGCATAGCAACACCCTAGCAACCAACCTGGGTACCCTAGCAACCGCATAGCAACACCCTAGCAACCAACCTGGGTACCCTAGCAACCGCATAGCAACACCCTAGCAACCAACCTGGGTACCCTAGCAACCGCATAGCAACACCCTAGCAACCAACCTGGGTACCCTAGCAACCGCATAGCAACACCCTAGCAACCAACCTGGGTACCCTAGCAACCGCATAGCAACACCCTAGCAACCAACCTGGGTACCCTAGCAACCGCATAGCAACACCCTAGCAACCAACCTGGGTACCCTAGCAACCGCATAGCAACACCCTAGCAACCGCCCCGGGTACCCTAGCAACTACATTGCAACTACATTGCAACAACCTAGCAACCACCCAGAGAACCCTAGCAACTGAATAGCAACACCCTAACAAATGATCTGGGTACCTTAGCAACCCTATCTATCTATTTGCTAGCAACATGCTAGCAACTTGTTAATCATACTAGCAACCTTCTAGTAACTTTGCTAATCATGTTAACAACATGCTAGTAACATGCTAATCATGCTTACAACATGCTAGTAACATGCTAATCATGCTAACAGTATGCTAGTAACATGCTAATCATGCTAGAAACGTGCTAGCAACATACTAGTTACTTGCTAATCATGTTAACAACATGCTAATCATGCTAGAAACATTTTAGCAACATGCTAGTAACTCGTTAATAATGCTAGCAACATGCTAGTAACATGCTAATAATGCTAGAAATGTGCTAGCAACATGCTAGTAACTTGTTAATAATTTTAACCACATGCTAGTAAATTGCTAATCATGCTTTAACTCTACAAACTCCAATCTCAGCCCAGATCTTCAGACTGATCTGACCGAGTGTGCTATATATTTTCTAACAAATCTTATCTTCATAGCAACACTCTAGCAACAATCCAAACCAACCACCCCAGGTACCCTAGCAACCCCATAGCAACACCCTAGCAACCGACCTGGGTACCTTAGCAACCACATAGCAACACCCTAGCAACCACCCCGGGTACCCTAGCAACTACATTGCAACAACCTAGCAACCACCCAGAGAACCCTAGCAACCGCATAGCAACACCCTAACAACCGATCTGGGTACCTTAGCAACCCTATCTATCTATTTGCCAGCAACATGCTAGCAACATTTGCTAATCATGCTAGAAACGTGCTAGCAACACACTAGTTACTTGCTAATCATGTTAACAACATGCTAGTAACATGCTAATTATGCTAGAAACATGCTAACAACATGCTAGTAACTAGCTAGTCATGTTAACAACATGCTAGTAACATGCTAATCATGCTAAAATGTGCTAGCAACATGCTTGTAACTTGCTAATCATGCTAACAACATGCTAGTAACCTGATAATTAGGAGCCTGATGGCCTGGGGGAAGAAGCTCCTCCTAAGTCTCTCGGTTTTTGCCATCAGGCTATGGAAGCGCTTACCAGATGGCAGCAAAATGAAAAGACAGTTACCAGGGTGGTTGGAGTCCTTGATGATTTTAACAGCTCTGCTTTTGCAGCGTTTGAGGTAGATGTCCTGTAGAGAGGGGAGAGCAGACCCTGAGATGCGCTCAGCCAAGTGCACTACTCTCTGCAGGACTTTGCAGTCTTGACTGGAGCTGTTCCCATACCACACTCAATACACTTTCTATGGTCCCTGAATAGAAAGTTTTCAGGATTGCTGGCGAAACTCTGAATTTTCTCAGCTGTCGCAGATGGTACAGTCTTTGCCTGGCTTTATTAACCTGAGTTTGGATGTGTGAAGTCCAAGTCAGGTCCTCAGAGTTGTTTACACCAAGGTACTTGAAGCTGCTCACCCTCTCCACTGATCATAAGAGGAGTATAGGGCCGCTGCTGTCTCTTCCTGAAGTCCACAATCAGCTCTTTAGTTTTACTCACATTCATAGAGAGACAATTGTCCTGGCACCATGATGTGAGTTTCTCTACCTCATCCAAGTGGGAAGACACACAGTCATGTGTGTAGAGAGAGTAGAGCAGAGGACTCAGGACACAGCCCTGTGGAGCTCCCACATTCAGGGTGATGGAGTTGGAGGAGAACTGGCCTACTTTCACCACTTGAGGTCTACCAGTGAGGAAATCTAGAATCCAGTTGCAGAGTGAAGAATTCAGGCCAAGGTCCATGAGTTTAAAAGCTAGCTTGATGGGGACTATAGTATTGAAAGCTGAGCTATAGTCGATGAATAGCAGCCTTACATAGTTCCCATTGCTGCTGTCAATGTGCATGAGGGAAGAGTGCAGGACGTGAGAGATGGCATCTTCAGTAGATCTGTTGGGGCGATAGGCAAACTGAAGAGGGTCCAAAGTATCAGGGATGGAGGAGCAAATGTTGTTCTTTATAAGTTTCTCAAAGACCTTCATGACTATTGACGTGAGGGCAACTGGACGATAGTCATTCAGGCAAGAGGGGTTATTGTTCTTAGGCACAGGGATGATGACAGATTTTTTAAAGGGGGTGGGAACCACTGAGGTAGTGTTGTGGAACAAACTATGGTCTTCTCAAATTTGTCAATAAAGCTCAAGAAGCAGAGTTCCAGATGTCAAAATAAGACTTTATTGTCACAGCAACAAAGCCGAGATGATGGCCGCCGCATCTGAAGTCTTTATCTGTCAGCTCATCTGTTTTATACCTTTTTCTCTCACCAAAGTTGGTAGTTCCGTTTTTTTTTATTGGTTATGTCTATCTGGTTTGCCACAATGACTAAATCTTGAGCACTGACTGTCCCAGGTCAAGGACATTATGGGTATTAAAACACACTTGTGCTCATGTGCTCAGATATGCTTATCAGTGGAATTTACTAGATCAGCCACTTTGGCCATTTTTATTAATGGTGGAATGTGGTTAGATCAACCATTTTAAATGTCAAATTTGGCTACTTGTTCCTGCCTACTGCTGGAAACTTCTAGAAATGACCCAGAGTATATTGGGTTATTTAAGGTAACTTGGTACAATCCAATGGAAACCACCAGTATTGCCCAATGGATAGGCCCTCAGACTTAAAATATTAAGTAAGAGTAAGAATACCATATTGAGTAAATAGCATAATATATAATAGAATTACACAATATATTCCCCCCTCTCTAAGCCTGCTGCCTAGAGTGCAACACTATAAATCCACCCATCCTTCTATCCTTCTATGAACCAATAAAGGTCCACCATCACTTTTTACCAAATGGTTTCTTTATGTTTGCTGTACTCTAGAAGAAGTCAAATCCAAACATCTCTCCCCACTATTGACTAGAGAAGAGTAAAAGAATCCGCTTCCCTACCTATACATTCTTAGGGGGCAATAAATCAGTAATATGTGTCAATGCATGTGCATCAGATGTCTTAGCCTTGCCCATGGTTGTCATGGTTATGTAGTGTATATGAATGATTAGTCAAATGATTTATCTCATTCTTGGCCTTAAATTGATCTAGTATTCCCTTGATTGGCCATTTGAATGTATACACTTAGATTTGTTTAGGTCCCCTTCCATATTGTCACTCCTTATAGTATTCTTACTCAGTTTTCTATTGCTTCTGATTGATTTTATCATGTCTACATAATCATTACTAGATGTTTGAATGGCCCTTCTGGGACTGGTATATGGCCTATAGGTGCAGATGTTCCTTTCCTAACATTGTTTTGGGTGCAAACTTCACATTCAGATAGATACTCATCCACCATCGCTTGTAAATAAGGCGACCAATAACCCTGCCGCTTTATTTTTTTCTAATCACTTCCCCCCTCGCGCAATGGTCAAAACCAGAGATTAGGATTGTAAGCAATGGTGTAGGAGCAATCATGTGCCCCTCATGAGAACGCCAAAGTCCATCTGCATCTCGTGTTGCTCCTCTGTGCTGCCACACACTAATCTCATATGGTGTAGCTTGTTGTTGCATTCGTGCAACATCAGCCAATTGAGGTTGAGGTTGAATCAGAACAGAGGGAGCCATTATTGTTGTTTCACAGCCTGAGGCATTTCTTGAATATTTATTTTCTGCATTATTGCCTTGTATCATTGCCTTCTTAGTTAGCTGGATTGTATTGTATATGTTTGAAACATGCAAATAGAATGGTTTGTCATACGTGGGCATGGTCAAGACAGGAGCATTCTGTAACTCTATTTTCAATTATTCAAATGCTATTAATGCATCAGTAGTCCTTATCAAGGGTGCTTTAAGATTTTGATGGCCCACTTGTTTAATTAGTGCTCTAAGTGGAGCTGTTTTGATTGCATAATCGTCATTCCAATCTGCACTAAAACTTATCATCCCCAAAAAATGAATCATTGAATCACTGTTTGTGGTTGGTGCACTTTACTGATGCCCTCTAAGTGACTGGGTGATATAGTTTTCATCCCATGTGAAATTGTGCGTCTCTAAAAATATTCAACTTGTGGTAGGCAATATTGCAGTTTTTCTTTAGAAGCCCTGTGTCCCCCTTCAACCAATTTAGTTAGCACTTTAATCGACTCTTGATGACATTGTTCCAAAGATGTTGAACAGAGTAACAAATCATCTACATATTGTATCAGTGTGCTGTCCAGCCTAAGATCTCCTAAGTCTTCTTTTAAAATTTGGTTGTACACATGTGGTGAGTGTTTGAAGCCCTGAGGCATTCTCGTGTATGTGAGTTTTTTACCTTGGTAGGTGAATGCAAACAAAGGTCTGCTCTCCTCGGCTAAGGGAGCACTGAAAAAAGCTGAGCAGAGATCAATTACAGTATAATAATTAGCAACAGATGGAACATTGGTTAGCAATGTATGCGGGTTTGGAACTTCAGCTGGCCAATCTTCCACAACCTCATTCACTGCTCTCAGATCATGCACCAAACGCCATTTTGATTTATCTGCTTTAGTTACTGGCAATATTGGGGTGTTACCATAACTAGTAGTTTCAACAAGCACTCCTGCTTTCATTAATCCCTCAATTGTCTTTTTGATTCCCTCTACTGCTTCTAGTTTCAAAGGGTATTGCAATTTTCAGGGTATCTTAGCTCCTGGTTTAAGTACTACTCTAATTGGATTAGCTGATTTTACTAAACCCACATCTGTGTCATGCTGAGACCATTATTCTAATGGTACTTGTTTCTCCATTTCTTTTAACAATTCAGTTTGCTTTGTTTGATTTTCTTTAACTTTTGGTTCAACTCTTGTGTTTATGACCATTCTGGGGACACCTATCATTGGAGTAGCACACAAAATCTTGAGATATTCTTTGTCTGCTGATTGGAAAATTAGAGGATTTTCTGTGGCTTCCCACTTGCTTTTTTCTGCTTGTTACATCATGGGTCCTAAGTCTTTAGAGACACAGTCTTTATTTACATATAATGTAACATGAGGCACTGAGTTTGGTACTGCAAACCAGTCATCTATGAATCTTTCCCTATCTATCTGCAGAGCTACATCTTTGGGTCCTATTAATATGCTTTGTGATATCATGGGATTTTCAATCCTTTTGTATCTTTTAACCATCTTTTTTCAAAATCTGGATCTTTGTTTTCATCATACTTCATAGTACAATGAAATTCAGTTTTTGGTAGACTTGGTTCACAAAGCTGTTCCCTTATATATCTTCCCCATTTGCTAAGTGTTTTTTCTACATCTTCTTTTAGATCCCTTAACCAATACATGTTAGCACATGGTTCTTGTGTTTGTTGTAATGTTGAGACATTCATTTGTCTCATTGCCCTATCATCTATATAAATTCCCTCTGGAGTACACCATATTTGCATTTTTAATTTACATATGGCATCCCTGCCCAACAAATTGACAGGCGTGTGCTCTGAGACTAATATTGGTATTCTTATTTCAGTGTTTTTCAGGCATATGCTCACAGGGGCTGTCATAGGAAGTAACTGAGTTGTTCCCGAGAATCCTACTGTCTTTATATATTTTCCAGACATGGGGAGGTGCGAGGCATATCTTGGATTTAACCACGAATGTGTCGCCCCTGTGTCGAGCATGAGAGTAATGGGCTTTCCTTCCTTCTGGGGCCATTGGGTGGTCCTGCGGCCAAGGATTGATGGGACAATCTCTTCTGGCATGTCCAGGCTGATTGCATCCCCAACATACCCCTGGTGGGCCACCAAATTTTTGCTGATTGTTGTTGAGTCTTCCTCTGCCTCGCCCTTGTTGTTGTCTGTTCCAGCCTCTGTTGTTTGGCTACTCTGACTTGAGATAGATGACGACTGGTGCTGGTCCTTGTGGTGCAGTGGCTGTTCCAGCAGGTGGTGCCTGTGCTGTTGCAATCTGATTTGTTGGTGCAGGCACATTCATTGTTGCAGGTGGATTAACAAACACTTCAGTATTGACAGGTGCCATCACTACTGAGTGATACTGCTTGGACTTTTTTCTTCTTGTTGAGCAGTTCCTCAAGCTGCAGCTGAGTCAGTTTTCTTTGCAGCTCTTTTTCTTGGGTTTTCATCTTTAGCTCTTGTCTTCTGTACTGTTCCACAGCATGGACCACATGGTCTCTGAACTCTTTGTGTGATTTGGAATTTAGACCTACCACATCCTCCAGCTTCACTTTCACTGTTGCAGGCATGGCTTCCACAATGGCGGTCCTGAAGAGTGCTATCAGTACTTTGTCTTTCTCTGGATCTCTTTCCAGTTCTTCTTTCCAACGTCTTAGTTGTCTCTGAATGTAGGTGGTGGGATTCTCAGTCTCCCCCATTGGCTCCCCTTTCAGGAAACCTGGATCAGTTTGCATTGGGTACTCAACTCTCAGAGTTATCCAAATGTCACATCAATGTTTGTCAAAAGAAGCTCCATCTGCTTGAGGTCTGTCCACAGCTTGAAGGAGGCCAGACTTCTTGAGAACGTCATTTATTTTGGAGGCCCCCAGGCATTTAGCAAGTAGAGCTTTGATGTCACCCAGGGCCAGAAGCGTTCCAGTTGTTTCTTCTTCAAATGGTCCGATCCATTTTCCAGCACCTTCATGAATGTCTGGAAGGCGGGAAACCAGAGTGTTCAGATCTTGACTTGCCCAGGGTATGTATTGGCCGTGGCCTTGCTTGCTGAGAATTGGGCACTCAAATCTTGGGGGGTCTGCCCTTCTCGATGTCCTTGTTGATCTGTGTTCTTCTCCTCCTCTTCGTCTTTGTGTTTGGAGAAATTGGTCATCTGGATTTTCTATGTCTTGCATGACTAGTGTCCCAGCTACTTGCTTGTATTGCTTCCGCTGGACATAATCATGTGGGCTTGGGTGTAGTTGCTTTGGTTCACGTTTGCTCATCAGTTCATCCAGCTCCTGTTGCAATGAGTCCACAGCCTGTGTGAAATCTTCTCTTGTCATGTGGACAGCTTGTTTGAGATTATCTCTTGTTCTGTTGCACCTATCCTCTATCTCATCCAGTGCTTCCTGGACTGAGTCAGCAGATGTCACTGTTCCTTCAGGTGTATCTTCAAAAAGTCCCTCTGCTTGATAGTCCTGCATGTCCCCACTAGCTGATGTCTGGTGTTTGTGGCGGTCTTCCATTTCTTTGAGCATTGCTGAAAGACTATGACATGCAAGAGGTTCACCTGTTCTCTCCTCCTCTCTGTAGTCCTGGGCCCCTCCTCTTTCAATTCTTTCAATCCTTGGTTCCACCCTGTGGGCTGTTCTCTCTCTTTCTCTGTGTTTTGCTTGAGACTTTGGTGTTGATGTTCTCAGCCCTTCCTCTTGTAGTTCCAGCCTCTCCCTTGTGGCTGTGTGTGTGTCTCTCTCTCCCCCTGTTGTCTGCCATTTCCCTCAATTCACTTCTGCAGATCTGCTCATCTATTTCAACAGCTGTATTTACATCTCAAATTCTACTGCCCCTTTTAAATCTATTTTTCCCTGCCCTGTAAAGGCATCTGTTTCATTATTTTTATTCTCTCTTTCTTGTTTCTCCAATTTTAATAATTGAATTCCATGTTGTTTGACCAGGGTCAATACCCCTAATTCTTGCTCTCTTTTTTCATTTCTCTTTTTGGATATGTCATTGGTCTTGTAATTTTTTAACAGGATCTCCATTTCTCTATACATTGTCACATCAAATGTTCCCTCTGCCGGCCACTTAGTAGCCAATTTCTTTGTTCTCTCTGCCCACCTTTTCAAGAGCTCCCTTATTGCTTCCTTACAGGCTAGTAATTCTACTGGAGTTAACATCTTCTTGAAATTTGAGTTATCAATCTGCTCAACACAATGAACTATTATTATTATTTTCCCTTCAGTGATCTACCTCTCTAATCCCAGCGTTTTAATTATTAGCTAATTTTCACCAGGCTCATCAGAAGAGGATCACTAAAAGTATCCGACCCCTGATTTCCACCTGGACTTTTGCTAGGCAGAGGACTTATCACCTTTTTATAGGAGTTGATTATATTGTCTCAAATATTTTAAAAGAATCACAATGTGTTTTCTAGTTAAAAATTTGAAGGGTAACACAAGGCCTTTTGGTTCTTTCCATTGCAAATAGCTTTTTGTCCAAATTATGTTTTCTCCCAAGCTAAATGCCTAAAAACGCGTGTGAAAGTGAAAGATGGGGTTAACTCTATGCAAAACCCTCCTATCCTGAATATTCCAATGTTCAATTCATCTTTCATACAATATTTTAAGTTTAATGGTTCTATAAAGTCAATTAATAATCTTTTTTCTTGTATTGATAGAATTTGTCTGCCCCTTCTTCCCCTTCTTTTCTTTTTCTTATTAACAACAATTTCATCACCCATTTTTTCATACTTAAATCATTTAAGCAATGATCTCAACATCAGCTATTCTATTTCTTAATGTTGGTGAATTTCTACCAATTTCTGTCCATGTGTAATGGTCTACTTCTCAACACAATCATCATCATCAGTCATCTCAGTATCCTGCTGGTTATATGTAATGCCAGTGTACTCCCTGTCTCATTTACACTAACCCTTATGCATGGTATGCTTGGGGTATAACATAAACCCCAGACCCACTTTACATGGTGAAAATATACATCATTATTTTTATTTATTATTATTATCCTGATATTTCATGAATTTCCTAATTACATAAGATCTTTTTAGAAATTTGTTTTTTACTTAATAATGTTTCTGATGTCTGCTATGGCATGACTAGACACACATAATGTTTGGGGTCATTGACCTCAATAAAAGTATTATTGAGAGCAAAGGATTTTCACGTTTTGAATCTTTTTGGTATCTAACGTATAATTTCTTAATACTAAACTCTCTCTCTCGCTATTTCTCACCCATACACAAACACATGCACACACACACACAGATCAGATGAGAGAAACACCAACCAGCCTTGGTTTCTCTCTCTCTGGGAATGAAAAACCAGTCACTTTTTACTTTTTCTTTATCAATAATTGTGTTTCACAATTTGGATCACAGCGTCAGTAACTTGGATGATGTCCAAACACCCGACAAAGCCAGTTCCTTTAAAATATTCTTTGTTCTTTAACTCTTATAATTATCTTTATACACTCTTTGCTTTCCAATCACCATCTTATTGCCTTCTTTTATTATTTTACAACTGTTCACACTGGTTTTTCATACCATTGCAATCATAAACAGTCACATAAAACATCAAATCAGCACATTTAGCTTCATGCAAAGCCCAGTATAGTTAATGTGTTTAGTATCTCAGCCAAGCAATCAGCGCTTACAGTAATGTATCCAGCACGCAGGGCGCACACACACAATTCTCTCTCAACATTCAATGGACAGACAAAGACTAACAGTTTAACTCTTTCCAGTCTGCAGACACCCGATCACGCAGCCCTTCCGCCGTGGGGACCCATCAGGGCCATGCTCAACCAACCACGAGCGGCTCCCTGATTTTCCTTGGCGTACCCACTTAGGAAGTCGCTGATACGGGATTTATGCCCCTCTTAGGCACCGTGCACCTCTTGTGCACACACAAATACTCTTTACTACTCTAACGCATGCGCGTCTTTTGACATCTGGAGCCTCTTACGGCTGTTACTTTAACTTAAATGATCTAGATTCGATTTGGTGAAGCCCTTTCCTCGATCACTGCCACAGGTTTGACCCTAGCAACCACGCAAACAATTCACCATTTTAATTTAAACTAAAAATTGCTCTTACCTCATTAGTCTTTTATTGTTTGCGTGTTCGCCAGGCATTCACCTGCTACGGCTCTCGTCAAGTTCAGGCTTCAAGCCAATCCTGTTCGTGATGCCAAATTGTGTTGTGGACCAAACTATGGTCTTCTCAAATTTGTCAATAAAGCTCAAGAAGCAGAGTTCCAGAGCTCCAGAACCCGCTCCAGTCCGGGAGCTCACAGGGTCCGCTCCTGAGCCCGCTCCAGTCCGGGAGCTCATAACGTCCAATTCAGAGCCTGTTCCAGTTCAGGAGCTCTCAGAGATCATTAAGGAATTCACTCCAGTCTGGGAGCTCACTGGGACCGTTGCGGATCAATCGGCCTGTCCTGTTGCAGCCATCAAGGCTGGTACTAAACTCTCTCTGCTCTTGTTTACAGTTTTCCCTGAGTCGCTGAGAGGGTTTTCTGTCCCACCAGTGTTGCCTGGCAGGATTCCGGCTCTGCTCTGGTTGCCTGCCTGGGTTCCTGTTTGGCAGGAGCCTCACTGGCTCATTCCTCCGGCTCCATCCTGGCTATCTGCTGGGGTTCCTGTGTGGTTAGGTCCTTGCTGATTCATCCTGCCTTGGCCTTTCCCCCTGCCGGTTCTGTGCTCATGCCCTGGTCTATCTCTGTCCCCTGGCCCCCTTCCATTGTATGGTCCTGGCCCGCCGTCCCTCCCCCTGGTCCGCCTCAATTCCACCTCCCTCCTGAACTTTTGTATGTTCTGGTGGAGCGTCTGGTATCTGCTCTGTAGAGGGGGAGTAATGTCACAGTGTCTGGTTGTGGTGCCCTGGACTGGCCACTTGAGGGCGCTCTTCCTGTTTCTGTGTTACATGTTTTGAACTCCATTTCCCATAGTCCTTTGCTTTGTCGTTTTGTTCTGATCATTATCACCTGTTGGCAATTTACTCATCATTTCATCACTACTTATACCATGCTCTCACTGTCTGTCTTTGCTGCAGTATTGTTTGAGTTACGTCGTGTTTTCTGTTCCCTGTGTTTTGAATTTACCTTTTGCCTAGTTTTTGTTCTGTTTTGGATTATTTGTTATTTTAATAAACTTACTGCACTTGGATCTAATTTTGTTTTCTCCTGGCATTCCGTGACACAAATAGTCCCATGCCAGTGGGTTAACAACATATGATTTCCTACATTTCTAGAAAGTGTTCTATGAATAAAACAAACAAACAAAAAAAATAGATGTGCTGTGAAGGTAAATTACACAAAGTCATTTCTTTTCATATCTGTCATTATTTATTTAAAGGGGTCATATGACGTTGCTAAAAAGAATATTATGTTATGTATTTGATGTAATGCAATGTTTATGCGGTTTAAGGTAAAAAAACCCATTATTTTCCACATAATGTACATTATTGTTGCCCACCTTTCTGAAACGCGTCGATTTTTACAAAGCTCATTGTTCTGAAAAGCGAGGTGTACGCTGATTGGCCAGCTATCCATTGCGTTGTGATTGGCTGAATACCTCAAGCGTGTGACGGAAATGTTACGCCCCTTATACTGTGATGCCCTGTGTCCAAAAACAATAAAACCCATTACAAACGAGGCATTTGTTGCATCCAGTGGGGACATAATTACTGATTATAATGACTTATACTGTCTTTTTATGTGTTGCGTTGTGTATCGCGCTGAATAAACATAAAACCATGTCTGGAGAAACGACAAAGAACAAGTGCTACTCTACGCAGCTCAAAACTCGCATTTGAATCGTCAGTGGCAAATTCTTTAAATATAAAAAAACGTACTTACAGGCTGTGAGTCAGAAGCGCCAGACTGTCCTTGCAAAGTTGGAACTGCTCCACTTTATAGAAACAGACATAGCATTGTAGGAGCATTGTAGGCTACTCTCACAGGAAACAGGAGGTCTTCATCCTCCGGAAAATGCGCTGCACACATCTGAATATTTGGGTTGTACTGTTCTGGAACAGTGTTGTAAATACAACTTAACCACTGATTTCTAATTGTGTCCTCTTTTGGAACGCCAAACAAAGTAGTTTAGCTTTCACAGCGAAACACACAGCGTCACACATGGCGGGCTAGAGTGAGGAACGGCCGGCGGCTAGAGTGAGCAGCGGCGGGCGGGCTTGAGAATGGCGCGGCCGGTGGATTCGATGAAGGAGCGGCCGGCGGGCTTGTGGCAACCACACGTGACGACCCTGGGCTGGACTCCGTTTTGTCCACGGTGAAAGCCGATCCGGCGATTCACAGAGTGAAGTTGATGTACAGTGGGTACGGAAAGTATTCAGACCCCCTTAAATTTTTCACTCTTTGTTATATTGCAGCCATTTGCTAAAATCATTTAAGTTCATTTTTTTTCCTCATTAATGTACACACAGCACCCCATATTGACAGAAAAACACAGCATTGTTGACATTTTTGCAGATTTATTAAAAAAGAAAAACTGAAATATCACATGGTCCTAAGTATTCAGACCCTTTGCTCAGTATTTAGTAGAAGCACCCTTTTGATCGAATACAGCCATGAGTCCACACAGCGTCTTCACGACATGGCAGCGGCGGCAACAATAATCCTACAGCGAGAATAAAAGTTATGCCTTCTTTCTTTGCGTGAACATTTGGGCGGCGTTATGCAAATCTTCCCACATCGTGACTTAGACATGTGGGGGTGTGTTAGAATGAGCGTTTTAGGAGGGCGTGGTTGACTTAACTTTTGTAAAGAATATCTCTTTGGATTTGAGACTTTAGTCTTTGCAACTTTACAGATCTTCTTTATGCACCAAAAGCTTGTAACACTCCAATGAGAAAGGAAAAATTTAAATCGCATCATATGACCACTTTAAGTTCCTCCTTTGTCTAAAACGCAGTGTATTGTCTAACACAAAAGTTATGTGTTCACATAAATTGATAGTGGTCTGTGCTTCACTACAATATATTCTCCCTGCACCAATCAAGCCACACTACAAATACACACACATCTCAGTCACTCACTGTCCAGTCTACCGTTCACTCCTATGAACTGTTCTGGGCTTACTCTACTGAATTCTCCTAGAAAGACTTATCTTCTGTTCCTCCCTCGATCCTCCAACGACTCCTTGGAATCTGTTCCACGATCTCCAACGAAACCGGTATAAGATACTCTCCATCAGAACTCAGATACACTCTTAAAAATAAAGGTGCTTCAAAAGGTTCTTCACAGCGATGCCATAGAAGAACCATTTTTGTTTCCACAAAGAACCATTCAGTCAAAGGTTCTTTAAATAACCATCTCTTTCTTACCTTTTTGTAATCTGAAGAACCTTATTTCGCCACAAAGAACCTTTTGTGAAACAGAAAGGTTCTTCAGATGTTAAAGGTTCTTTATGGAACCATTTAGACAAAAAGGTTCTTCTATGGCATCGTGAAGCACCTTTATTTTTAAGAGTGTAAGAACCCTGGAATCATTCACTGTTTTGACACTCACCTGCCTTTACCTCACCCATTCCATTCATCTACTTATCAAGTCAATAAACCATCCTGTTTTGCACTTACCTGTTGTGTCTGGCCTTGCTTTGTGACACTTGTCTACAATACATTCTTCCCACGCTGCAGTGCATCGCGCAGCTTTGCCACACAGATTTTAATAGGTGGTTAGCTATAATAATTCAGGCGGTGTGCCAAAGATGTAGGCTAGTAGGTAGTTGTGAGTGCAGGTGCGAAGTAAATTAATATTTATGAGATAAACTAATATTTCACTGGTAGGTTGCAGAATTTATGCCTACACAAAAGAAAGCTCTGTCTAAACACTGCCTCGATACGGTTTGTGTCAAGCCATTCATTAATCTGGCTGTTTGATGAAAAGAAAGAGGTAAAATGTAGTAGAAATAAACACGTTAAGAATCCATGGAATGGTGGACTCTTATTGTTTTTTTTAGGACTATCAAATGTTTGGTTGACCAATCAGCGGAGAGGGGCGTTTCATTCCTGCCCACATGTAGAGATCGAATCTTCAAGTTGCTTATTCTTTTTCTATCCCTGAAAGTAAAAATGAAAAATGAAGCCAAATGCCTCAAATTTTTCAGATTTCAGTATTAAATTAAAAAACGAATGATCGGAAGATACCCTGATTCGGAAACAGTAGGGTCCGTGAATCATTCGATCATTCGTTTTTTGATTTAATATTGAAAGTAGAAAAATTAGAAAACGGCTCCTTTTTTGTTTTTTCGTTTTTTTCCCCAAAAATTTAAAAAAGAGAATTCAGCTTAAATTTTTTCGCTCAGGGGTAGAAAAATGAATAAACAGAATGAATATTTGATTTCTACACGTGGGCGGGAATTAAACGCCCCTTTCTGCTGATTGGTCAGCCGAAGATCAAACCGTGCCGTCATCAGATCTTCCGCAGTATCACGCAGCAGAATAATAGTCCTCCACTGCTGCAGTTGTATGGATTAATTACCCATTTTATTGCAACTACATTTCATATTTTTCTCATCAAACAGACTAATGAATAGCTCGACACAACTAGTACTTGGGCAGAGGGCTTTCTTCTGTGTAGACCAGCGGTTCTTAAAGTGATAGGGGGTCCGCAAAATAATTTGCTATAGCCTAAAGTATATCCAGACTGTAAAGTCGCTTTTTTTATCATGCTACATAGGCCTACTGTACTTTATTCCAAAGTGACTTATATGATGCATTTAACGTCAAATAATCTAAATGAAGCCTTTTAAAAGACAAGTATTCCCTGTGGTTCATGCTTGTGGCATGCGCCAGAAAGATGCTCAAGGACACTGCTAAAGCAGCGCATTCTGTTGTTCTCTTTATTTTTCAAAGGCATTTTGTAGTTATTTTGAACGTAACATTACACAAATAAAAATATACATTTTACCATACGACTATAAATGACAGAGTATTAAGTTATTTCCCCTCGATGGGGAAAAAATCCAAGTGAACATCAATCAGTACTCGATATTAATTTAAACTGTTTTAAATATGACTGCTGCTTATTTCCTGTGCACTTCTGCACTTGACTGTAGTCGCGTCTGTCTGCTTATTGAGTTTATTTAACCCATCGCAATTTATTGGAACTGTGTGAACTAGAGTGACTACTCACCTTAATGTTGTTCTAAAGGCTTATTACTTAACACAAAAATGTCCTGCTCGCACTTGCCAATTAAATGGCAGAGAATGGTGACTTTAGGTTTTGTTTTTTGTTTTTAAGCGGATGCATATCTGTCGTAAAATAATAGTGGCGTATGTTCCAAGAATTCTGAAGGTATACTGAGGGTTTGGTGAGAAACAAACCGAAATGGCATGTTATTATATTTTATGAAAATCTTGTGTTGCAGTGCAAGTGCGCAGCAGCTCACGCCACGCCCAATGCATATCCTTTTGAGATATCAATTATAATGAATTTTAATAAAACACAAGACTACATTATATAACTCTAACAGTAGGCTATTTAATATCTGTTGTTCTCCGGCTGTCAGTCAAAATGACAGTTCTTGCGTGAACATTATAGACCTATATATACCCAAGCCAATTTATTATTCCTTCCTTTTTGTCTTAGTGTTTAAAATATTTAATTTGAAACGAATTAATTAATTACACAATAAGTACAATGTACTTATTGTGTTCATATTGTATTGCAAAACACTTTTGCTGCTATTGAGGTGGGATATGGGTAAGGATAGGGACAGGTTTGTTGGTATGGGTAGGTGTAAGGGATGGGTCAACTGTGTAATTATAAATGTAATTACAGAAATTAATTAATCAGATTCATTAGCCTGTTTGTTTGATGAAAAAAGATTAAATGTAGTTGCAATAAATGCATTAAGAATCCATACAACTGCAGCAGTGGACTATTATTCTGCTGTGTGATACTGCAGAAGAACTGATGATGGCGCGGTTTTATCTTTGGCTGACCAATCAGCAGAAAGGGGTGTTTAATTCCCCCTTATTCAAGCTGTTTATTCATTTTTCTACCCCTGAACGAAAAAAGAAAATTTAAGCTGAATTCTCGTTTTTCGTCACTTTCAATATTAAATCAAAAAACGAATGATCAAATGATACACAGATTATTGTACACGGACCCATTTCTCATTTTTCTACTTTCAATATTAAACAAAAAAAATCAAATGACCAAAATATACACGGACCGTATATCAAGTCTTTATTTTTTATTTATTTTTTGTTTGTTTTGTAAAGATAATGAAATAGGCCTAGTTTTTTTTTCTTTGTTTAATTGGCGTAATTGAACAAATAGGCTATGGCTACTAATAATTAAGTGACTGCGACTATTTCATGGGATTTGGTTTGCTGTTTGAATTTTACCTTATTACTTCAACTGTATTGTTAAAAAAGACAGTAAAAACTAAAATACTACCGGTACAAACAAACAAGACTATTTGTGTAAGGGGTGGTAAAGGAGGAGGAATCAGTTGCAGGGATAACAAGGATTTTATTGAGATTCAAAACAAACAGGAACAAAGCCACTGTCCGAGAGGGTAATCTGGAGAGATCCCAACCAGGTCCGAAGAAGAGAACGTCAGCTCAACAGCAGGTATTTAGGAAAAGGGGGTTTCCAGAGCAAATGGCCGCGAGCAACAGTCCACGAGCAACGAGACAGTCCAGCTCTCCAAGTAACTCCGGGGGCCAGAGAATGGCGATGGTGGGAGGGAGAGGGAGAGGAACTCCAGGAGGGTGCAGGGAATGCTGGGCAGCGAGGGGAAGGAGGCAGGAGGCAGACAGAAGGGAGTCCCATCAGCCAGGGCAGATGGGGGGCTGGAGAGGGCAAAGGTGAAGGGAAAAAACTAACACAAAACTAAACGGCTGGAGCTAAAACTAGGAACTAGCAAGAACTGGGCTGGATCAAAAGAAAACCCCTAATATCAAAAGTAAAATAAAAGCTAAGGAAACTAGGCAAGACTACACTGTAAAAAATTGCTGTAAAAAAAAACGCCAAAATCTGACAGTAACATACTGGTTTCCATTAAAACAGTAATGTGCTGTAGAAAACAATGCATTCTGGGCAATATTTTGCCATTTAAGAAATTGCTGTTAATTTACAGCCAATTTTAACAGTACTCTACTGTATTTAAGTAATACGTTTTTTTACTGTTTGCAATGCATTGTGGGCTGTGTTAAATACAGTACAATGCAGTATTTTTTTTTTATTGGGTGTACAAGTGCTAGTACAAGTTTGGTCAAAGCGCGTTACTCTTTTGTCAGTTAATTTGCGATTTTCAAACATCCGAAAACAATTTTTTACAAACGTCATTTGTAAAGCACTTTTTTATCAAAGAGGACACAAGTTCGAAGGACATCTGCTATACATCACCATTTGCCATCCGAAGTCCTTCAACTGCATTAACCTGCATCTGCACCTACACGGTAAAACATTTTCTTATATTCCTCACCAGTATTTTATTCAGGTAGTATTAACAGAAGTAATGTTATGAAATCGATGCTCAGCAAGCTGTCAAGCTAGTGAGTGTATGGTTTTAAAATGGCCCTTTAGTGCTGAAATTTGAATATTTCAAACAAATATTTGCAGGCATTTAGTTACCAGGTTTGATCAATTTTAAAACGTCTCTTCAGCGCCAAAATGTGTGAATAATTCAAACATATACACGCATTTTACAGTCACCAGGTTTTATCAAGTATTAGATCATCTCTAAACTAAGACTGTTAGTTGTTGTTGAAAACTGGCCAGTTAACAATCTGTTGCCTGTTGTTAATGGTTTCAAATTCCACACTTCAAATCACTTAACAAACTTGATGTATGAAATGTTGATTATTTAATGTAAGTTTAAAAGTGGCATATGTTTTAATGGAGAATAGTTTTAGTGTTAAATATCTACAGCAAAAATATATTTTGATAACTTGATTGCGGTTAGAAATTTAGGTGCGAAGATTGATACGGGTTGTAACCAAAATCAGCCATTATACCCGTCTTCTTTCTGACGTATTTTAGCCGAATATCAAAGGATGTTTAGTGTAAATACTTATTCAAAATGTTGATTACATGGAATTGACTGCCTTGAGTAATTGTATGGCTTTATTGTTTTCTTCAAATTGACAGCAAAAATGTTCTCCTGTCAGACCTGTGGTCATAACTGTGCCACAGTATTGGCTTATGTAAGGCACATGAGAATTAATAAAAATACACCTAATTTAATTTTTAAGTGCGTTTTACCAGATTGCAGTAGGTCTTTTTTTAAGGTTTCCAGCTTTTAGGTGTCACATTTACAGACATGGCAAATCTGTGGTTAAGCCTAGGTTGTGTCATGAAGTTGAATTGACATGTCATGTCGATTTCTGTAGGGAAAAGTGTAAGAGCTTGAAGTCATTTTATTCTCATTTGAAAATACACATCAGAGAGGGGAAAACAGTTGCTTGCCCTTATAGACATTGTGACAAAAGCTTTCGTGTTTTATCCTCGTTCACATCTCACGTGAGTAGGACACATAAAGATGGTGCTGATGAACGTCTGGTTGATTCAGTAGTGAATCCCGGCATGTCCCATGAGAGCGAACAAGAGCAGTCTGACTTGCAGATTGACCCTCCCAGTGATGCAGATTATGAGCCATCAGATGTAGTTGCAGAAACTGCTGATGAATCCCTATTCTTGAAAAATTTAGCCCTGTTTTATTTGAAATGGCAAGCAAAGTTATTGCTTCCATCCTCCGTCATTCAAACAATTAAACAAGATATTCAGGAAATACATGACATAAGCCAGTCACATTTGCTTTTCGAACTGAAAGAGAAGCTGGTTACACTTGGGGTTTCAGAAGCTGACACAAGCAATGTGATTAGTGTCCTGAAAACTGAGGATCTCTTTAGGTCCTGCAACACTCAGTCATTGCAAACTGACCAGAGAAGAAAAACTGTTTTCAAGAATAACTTCAATTATATTGAGCCAGTTCAGATCTGTCTTGGTCAGAATGAGGCAGGCAAAGAGTGTTTCACTCAGTATATTCCCATTAAACAAACACTCCAATCTCTTTTTCATTGTGAGTCAGTGTGGGAACAATATAAACAAGGACACTCAAGTATTGGATCTAAGGATATTCTTCGGGATGTGTGGGATGGCAGAAATACTGCAGAGAATGTGTTATTTCAGACAGAGAGCTCATCATTGAGCTTAATCCTATTTCAGGATGCATTTGAATTTGTTGAGAATTTTAGCAAGAGTTCACACTTCTGCAGATATTGTGAGATCACCAGAAATGAATTAAATGCAGATCCTCTTATTCGAGGAAATTAACGCACAAAACAGTCATACAGTGATCATGTTCAGACCTGTGATGGACAGTCTTCATCCAGTGGAGGTGTTAAATTCGACTCTTTATTTAATACACTCACATACTTCCATGTATATCAGCCAGGGTTACCTCCTTGTCTTGGTCATGATCTTTTTGAGGGTATTGTATCCTCTGATCTGGCATTGTACATTAGCCACTTTGTTAAGGTGGATAAACAGTTCAGCTATCTCTTGTTGAATCGGCGAATAAATCAGTTCAAGTATCTTGGTAAGGATGCTAATGACAAACCCTGTGAGGTCAGTCCAGAGGGTGGAAAACTTGGAGGGCATGCTGTGCAAAATTGGTGTTTGCTCAGAATGTTGCCTGTCTTGATTGGAGGCAAAATAGAAAATCCAGGTGACAATGAAATATGGCAGTTGGTATTACAACTTAGAGAAATTGTGGAGCTCATTTGTGCACCAGCCATTTCAACTGGTCAGATAGCCTACCTAAGAGTTATTATCGATGAATATTTGCATTGCCGAAAGCAAGCCATGTCATTCATTACCCAGAGCTCATTGTCCAGTTTGGGCCACTTATTCGTCTATGGACTTTAAGATTCGAGAGCAAACATACATATTTTAAACAATGTTTGAGAAAATTGCGAAACTTTAAGAATCCATGCTCTACTCTTGCAGAGAGACATCAACTTCTACAGGCCTTTTTGAGTGCTGGAAAGTTCTTCCCTCCAGCTGTTTTAGTGGAAAAGGGCACACCGTTTTTCTCAGGAGATTACAATGATGACATCAGAGAGGCAGTTGCACAACATAATTTTGAGGCTGTAAACACTCTAATAGCACATGAAGTGGCTGTGAAGGGTACTAAATACAAGAAAAACATGTTTATTGTGATCAATGATGAGGATGAGGGATTGGTAATTGGAAAAATCAAAGTGATTCTCATTCACAAAGATTTAACAGTATATTTTATTGCTGAAAAATATCATGGTATGTGTTATCCTGACATGGGTGTCTATAGTTTTACACTGATGCAGAAAAGCTACAGTTGTGTTAATCAGGAGAATCTGCTTGATTACTACCCCTTACCTGAGTACTCTGTCCATGGCACACCAGTGATAATTCTTCACCATTCTTTCCCTTTACTCCAGAATAATGACTAATTTGAGTGAAGAAATCAAGGGGATCATCCACAAGACCTTGCCAAATCTCTCAGAAGAGACTCAGTTACAGATAATTTCGAAACTTCAGAGTTCTGGCTTGGAGTCAAAAAAAGATCTAAGATATGTACAGAGGGAAGATATTGCTGATCTGTTACCCATTATTCAGCTCTGAAAACTCATGGATGCGTTTAAACAAGGTAATAAATGAATAGCATGCTAAAATATGGTAAGCACAGAAAACTTCAATAATTTAACCATAAACATTCTGATACTAAAAGACGTGTGTAACAACAAAACCATACCAAGTTTATTTAGTGGATTCATCACAAACATTTTTCATAAGATGCATCCTCTTATATTTTCAGAGTTTCAGAGTCTTCATCAGGCACTCCAAGTCATTGTAGTACATCACATCTGCCAGCCACCGAAATATTGTCAAGACAGACAAGAAACAGTGATCCAAGCAACAGCTCCTCCACATCTCAAACAATCAAAACATGGCCAGAAACCTTCCAGGTTCCATGGGAAAAAATGCCACAGGAAATAAGATCTGCAATTGTGGATGGCAAAAGACCGAAACCAATGGAGTGACGCCAGATGGTGCAAGTACTTGTTGATGAAATGAGGAGGTATGAGACCAACCCAACTCGCTCACAGTGTCTCTCTGTGATTCGAAATATCATCAGGCAGTACCCGAAGAGTTTTGCTGATATGGCGGCAGACGGGTCACTTTTTGGTGGAGGTTATACATCACTTTTGATTCAAGTGAAAAACCGCATCGAGAATGTGAACCGTGAGGCAAGCTTTACACGTCACAGAGCCTCTAGAAGCAGTTCCAAGAGGGGGCCAAGCGACAGTTATGGTTGTACAAGATTTCAGCCAGACCTCCCTCCAGAAGAAACTGACGAGACACTGGAGCAGAGCCGCCAAAAACTGGTGGAGATTTACAGTCAGGAAGGTGCAGGTGGAGCTGAAAGAGCAGAGGTCAAAAATCTAATGGAGCACACATTCTGTCTACAACGCCATGATATTAATGCCCTTCCACCACCTGACGTTGAAGATCTGCGACGCAAATGGCCCTTTCTTTTCACTCAAAAGTTCATATATGCTCATTTTGAGTTGCTTACAGACATCACTGTGCTTCGTAGCTTGGAACTCAGTATGGAGGAATGTGGAACAGCCATCACACAATACTTCACACAAAAACCTACCAATCAAGATATCAAGGATGTCCTCTCTAAAAGTAAAGATGATGAGATGGCACTTCGTGTTGTTCAGCTGCTCATGGCACATTTTGGAGAGAAACTAACTGGGCTGGTCCTTTTTACAGATGTAAGTTTATGTTTTCTTTCTTCCCTGTCTTTCAAATTCTGAATGCCGTGTCTATTTATTCACAGCAGGTTTTCTGGTAATTGCCCGTTTTGTTTATTTTGCTCTTTAAAAGGTTAGTTCACCCAAAAATACAATTTCTATTAATTACTCACCCTCATGTCGTTCCAAACCCGTAAGACGTCCATTTATCTTCGCAACACAAATTCAGATATATTTGATTAAATCCGAGAGGTATCTGAACCACACATAGGCAGCAATGTCATTGCACTTTTCAAGGCCCAGAAAGTTAGTAAAGACATTGTTAAAATAGTCCACGTGACTGCAGTGGTTCAACTTTAATGTTATGATAATGTTAATTATAATAATGTTAATCATTAATAATGAGCCAACGTTCTGACGTAGAACCTGGAAGCGCTGAACTGTGTTTACAACATCAACTGACAGGGAAGAGAAGAGATTGTTGAATAAACTCGTTATTTTTGTTTTGTTTTTGCGCACAAAAAGTATTCTTGTCGCTTCATAACATTAAAGTTGAACCACTGCAGTCACGTGGACTATTTTAACAATGTCTTTACTAACTTTCTGGGCCTTGAAAAGTGCAATGACATTGCTGCCTATGTGTGGTTCAGATACCTCTTGGATTTAATCAAAATATCTTAATTTGTGTTCTGAAGATGAACGAAGGTCTTACGTGTGTGGAACGACATGAGGGTGGAATTTCATTTTTGGGTAAACTAACCCTTTAAAAACATCTTTTAAAATGTCTGTTCCCTACAGGTGTGTGCCACTGCAGCTGACATTGAGACAACCCTGACTGTACCTGCAAGTCCTCGCCTGATTCTACTTGGTATACATTTCATTGATAGACATATTGCATTGCTATTTTTCTTTGAATGTACAGATGTTTATGAAAGGTGAGATGCATGTTGCTATTACTTGAAGTTTCAGGTGGAACAGGGCAAGTCACTATTGGGCGCTGGATGATCACACTTGAGGGTCGTGTCATATCTGAAGGCATCACACCAACCTTTTTGACGGGACTTGCTGCTGTATTTGCAATCTACTATATGCTTAACCTCCAATATCAAGAAGAAGCAGCCTGTACTCTGGAATTCATTCAGAGGTGAGACTGCTTAAATTTCTTTGTCATCATTATAGCTTTTCTTGAGTTATAATTGTTGAAACCTAAACCACCAGAAACCATTACTTTGCCTAAAGGGACAGTTTGCATTTATACCAAGATGGTATTTCCTACTTATGAGTAAATACCTGTGAGTACTACCATCTTATGTTAAAAACCATCTTATGTTGCTTATTGTGGCTTGCAAAGTTTTTGTTACCTGACCCCATGTTCTGCTATTTTTTGCTCAACATTTAACCAGCTGACTAGGAGATTTCTGATCACAGGCCTGCCTTAGTTAATGTCAGGCTTGTGATCAAAAATCTCCCTTTCAGCTAGGTAACTGCTGGGCAAAAATGAGTAGCAGAACATGGGGTCAGATAACAAAAACATTGCAAGCCACAACACAACAAAAACATACAAAGAACAATACAAATGAAATACATGAGCTGCTTGATGCCTTTGTCTGATCTCACTGCATCTTGATTTTTTTTAAAAATTATGCTAGATTATTACTGCAGTGGAGCTGATTTTCAAATCACACTGCATATAAGCTTGAATAGAGGCATAATATGTGAACTGTATCCTGTGCATAGTACTACACTTGTAATTTTTAACAAGTAAATTACTTCCAAGATATAAAAAAACAGGCAGCAAAATTTGCCAAAAGACCTCATGATGTCAGTACTAGTTATTAACATAATGTGCAAAACACAAACTACCCTTTTAAGTTTACAAGGTGTTCCTTATAGTTTTTAATTCAGTCTCTGACTATTGTAATTTCAGGCGCTTCATTGGCATCAATCCCGAAAAAGGCACAAAGGCCACCCAGGGAAAGGTTACCTCGAAGAGGACAGGGGCGATTGTCCAGAAAAAATTCTCCACAGTGAATGCACATGTCTCCACACTATTGAAGAACCTAATCGACTTTCAGTGGGACTTCATATAGGTCAGTGAGCTCTCCTCTTGTTTCTGTCTGTGTTGTTTTGACAGACTGATGTTGCCACATTAAACCACAAAGTTCATTTAAAAAAGTAAAAGTGTGCTAAAACAAACAAACAAAAGCCATACAACCTTTAAAAAATGTTGCAGGAGTGTAAAGGAATGAAAATCTAAAAAATGAAATGCTATCAAATCAAATAGACCAACCAAAGTTGATTCCATTGTAGCTGAACATTTGTCCGGGTGTTAGTTATTCAGTTTCATTACCATCTATACAAAAGGTAACATCTTAGGAATAATTTTGTGCTGTAATATAAACATGGACCATTCAGTGAATCTGAACAGAAGAAATGTGTTAAAAAATAGTTGTTATGGAAGTAGCAGTGTTATGGAAAAATGAGTTGACTTGAGACATGCAGGAAGCGTTTTGTTAGTCAACACTATCAGCCACCTCCTTGTTATCTGGGTTGTACTCTACACTGACAATTCTAGAGTTATTTTGATAAAATATTTTGTTTTCTGATGTTTTACAGAGGTACCAGTTGGAATAGGAGACAACATGCAGCCAGGTCATTATGGTTAAGTGGGTGTAAAATGACAAAGTCATTCACCTAGGACTAGGACTCTTTTAAAAGGTACATATGCCTCCTCACTGAAACGTTTAAAAAAAGTGTGGAAACAACCCTGAACAAATGTTTTTACACTAAAATGTTTTTCATGTTTTTCATATTATTTTGTGAATACTGTATGTTTCACTACATTTGTTGCATGTTCTTAGTAGTGCAGATCCAAAAATGTTCAAAATGTTAAATGCTAAAATGTTTAATGTGTTTAATCTCAGGTTGTCATGTTTTTTAACTTATTTTGTTATGTTTGTGTCTGTTATTTATTTATTTTTTATTGCCATTGTTTTTATTTTTAAGTTTTTGTTTGTTAGCCAAAATCTGTCTTCTCCAGTTTTTTACCTTTTTTTTTGGTTTGGAAATCTTGTTAAACGTTTACTGCTCTTTTAAATAAAACTTTATTTTGATTTATATCTTTTAAATGTTTGCTTGTTTTTTTTAGATCTTTCAATATAATGTATTTTAAGTAGATGTGTGTAGCCCACAGAACAATAATGTTCTACTGTAAATCTAATTACAAAATCATTGGTTACTTTAAATTCACTCTTTACACAGGCATAAAATAACATTAGATTTAAAATAAATCTAAAAAAGATTTGAAATGGATTAAATAAGTAATGAATCTTCAATCTAATTATTTCTATCCATTATTTTATGCCTTTGTACAACAAAGAATGAATTTAAAGTAACCATAATGATGTTTTAAATTGAAATAATCACAGAAATGTACTGCATTTAATTTTTTACAGAAAATAGCTGTTAAATAATTCACAGTATGAATACTGTAGAATTACAGTAGATTGCTGATGACTCTGCTGCCAGCACATTACCTTTTTTTTACAGAAAAACTTTTTACAGTGTAGGCTAGACAAAACAGGAAACAGGATAACAGTCACCAGCGACAAGAGCCAGGTTAACTCAGCAGAGCAGAGATTTCGATCTGGCACAGGACAGAAAACAAGAGGGGAATATAAGGGTGACTACTGATTAGAAACAGGTGTACCCCTAACGATATAAGATAACGAGAGGGGCGGGTAACAATAGACAATAGAGCACATGGCAACATAATTACCAACTGACAGCCATGTGCTCCAGACAGACCAGGACACAACATAAACAAACCCAGATCAGACCGGCACCTTGACAATTTGGGGTAAATTTGGAGCATGTGGGGGGGCTGAGTGACCTCAGAAAATGAACATTAAATATTATTTTAATATCTTAAAAACCGAAGCAGCACACATTTTTTTACGGCACAAACCATCACAAACGAAGCACAAACAAATAAGACAATTTTTCATGAATTTGGAGCATGTGGAGGGGGCTGAGTGACGTCATCGCCTATAATTCAATGTCTAATATTTTAAAAACCGAATCAGCACAAACGAAACTTTTACCTGCACAAACCAACACAAACGAAGCAAAAACAAACAAGACTATTTGGGGTGAATTTGGAGTATGTTGGGGGCTGAGTAACCCCAGACTGACCTATAAATATTTTAATATCTAAAAAACCAAAGCAGCACAAACAAAAATTTTAGGGGACACACTTTTAAAATTAATTTTAACCTACTTTCAGTATTATGTCATTAATGCAATCTCTAGAAGTAAGCTAACAATTTAAACTGAAATGAATGTTTCATCATGTTTCATTTATCTGACAAATAATTTTGTATTTTAGTGTCACTGGCAGCATGCTTGTCATGTGACACAGCAGCCACAATAGCACTGTATAACTGATATAGGCTTGTTTTATTTATTTTTTTCCTTTTTATAAAAAATATTCCCAAATGTGTTAACTATTAACTAAACGTGTTAAGTAAATGCATTTTGCACCTTTATAAATCTATAAAGGTGCAAAATGCATTTACTTACACATATTTGAGAATCGAGATATTTCATGATATAGTTAACACGTTTGGGAATATTTTGAATATTTTTGAAATCATCGGATGATTTGTCCGATGATTTCCATTTTATGAAATATCATGTGGTGCATCAATAAACTACCATTTTTTAAAACTTTTATGTTGAAATCCATTCAAAGATAGGACATTGCATCATATACCAATTTGCCAAGGACCCATGGAAGCATCAAACAGGTTTGTAAGTCTCTTTCAAATTTGGAAAAAAATAACCTGTTTAACGGCTGGTATGTAGTTACCACATTTGAATATCATGTGGTATGACCTCAAAAAAACAATGAATAAAAATTCAACCAAATTAAATTTATGGTTTATTTACATAAAATACTTTATTTTAGTATAATTTGGAATATATTTTTATGCAATTTGGGTCATTTCAGACGGTTTATGTTTAATCTTTGTACAATATGAGAAAAAAATGCAAAATAAATAATTCAGAGCATGTAATTTTAGTTTGATAATTATGCATTTATTAATAATTTATAATGTATTTATTAATAACTATTTTAATCTATTCTACCAGATTATACTGCCAAGCAAAGTAAAATAAACGCTCACCATGCAAAGAGGACACTGACAATGCACCGACAGACAAGACAGAGCTGGTTACTTTTAGTATGAAACAAAGTCTCAGTGTCCAAATTTTGTCTTAATAAAGAAATTCAAACAACAAGTACTGTTTTGTGGCTCTTTAACGTGTCGTGACAGATCGCTGTAGCGCCTCAGTTCAAGCGGCACATGAACTGATCATCTCTTCACCTTTACTATTCATAGCACGAGAAATAAACATGAATGAACATCAGAAGGTATCTTGTTTCAACCGTGAAAATATGTCAATACACACCATTTTTCAAGTTCAAGTCCACTGACGTTAATCTACTCTCCTGTCTGGTTTGTTTGTCGGCATTATAATAGGTCAGACTGCCTGTTAATCAAACTCCCAGCAAAAGGGTCAGTTGAGCAGCCAATATTGAGCAAAGTACAGAAATAACTGGGGCTAAAGAAATGCCTGCAGTTAATGCCACAGTCGTGACAGATCGCTGTAGCGCCTCAGTTCAAGCAGCACATGAACCGATCATCTCTTCATCTTTACTAGTCACAGCACGAATAAACATGAATGAACTTCAGAAGGTATCTTGTTTCAACCGTGAAAAGATGTCAATACACACCATTTTTCAAGTTCAAGTCCACCGATGTTAATCTACTCTCCTGTATCGCTGTAGCGCCTCAGTTCAAGCAGCACATGAACCGATCATCTCTTCATCTTTACTAGTCACAGCACGAATAAACATGAATGAACTTCAGAAGGTATCTTGTTTCAACCGTGAAAAGATGTCAATACACACCATTTTTCAAGTTCAAGTCCACTGACGTTAATCTACTCTCCTGTCTGGTTTGTTTGTCGGCATTATAATAGGTCAGACTGCCTGTTAATCAAACTCCCAGCAAAAGGGTCAGTTGAGCAGCCAATATTGAGCAAAGTACAGAAATAACTGGGGCTAAAGAAATGCCTGCAGTTAATGCCACATGCTGCACTTTTCATACGTCTCTTTAAATAGATTTTTAATGATATAAGGTCTTTGTGTCATTTGGAGCGACCACTCATCATGTGGTGTGACCAATAATAGCAATAACTGTATTAAAATAAAAAAATCTAATTTCTGTGGTTGAAATATGAATCACTGCTACAGTATGCTTAAGTGAATGGTATTTTTAAAACATTTTTTATCAGTTTTATGCAATTTGCAGGAAAAAATTCTGTTAACTACATTTAAGAAGGCAACTTTGAAAATATAGAACAAAAATAAGAGATCATTATTTACAAAAACTCAAATTAAATGCAAATACTTTGTTTCTAAACACTTTAATTACTGAGAACATAAAAAAAATGTAAAGCATTCCAAGGAAATTATTTAATTTGAATATAAATCATGGTCGCACCACATGACATTTTTTAAGGCTATGGCCAATTCATCTAGATGAAAAAAAAACACTAAAATCACTTAATTTAAAATTTTTATATGAATTTGTGTACACAACATTCTTAATGTTTGAACAATTACAGTAGATATTACTTTTTGTATTTTAAAATTGGCCGGTCGAAAATCCTTATACATCAATGACCCATCACTGACTTCAGTCTAGCCAGAGTTCAGGCACTCTCAAAAACTCCCATCAAAATCACTGAAGCGGTTTACACTATGAAATGAATATCTTACTTACATTCGTACGCTCTTCTGCACTTTGTTTATGATGAACAAATGTATAAGCTCAACAGAATCGTGTGTGATTGATTTTAATGCGCAGTGCTGTAAAAAACGTGTCTGGCTCTGCGCCAGTAGCAGCTGGTGATGTTTTACTTTTTCCATTACTGCCACTCAGGACAAACGGCACATTGCACCCAAAATTGTTTTGTGTGGTACGATTCCAAATTTAGGGGGGCCAAGCTTGTTCACACGGGGGCATTGGCCTCCCTCGCCCCGCCCCTGTTAATCATATGTACAAAAAACTCAATCCAACATTCCAAACGGTTTGTGCTATGTAGGGTCATCTCAACAGCTTTGGCTGAAGGCAGAGGAACACCCTGGACAGATGGCCAGTCCATCACATCCTTTTTTCAGTATTGCATACATTAGTTCTACTGGAACTATAGTCTTTTTATAGTTCTTCTGACATACAGTGCAGATGAGTTTCAGTCCCAGCTCATTGTCCTTCCCAAATCCTGTGCTTTCTATCTTTCCCGTCTCCTCGAATACATCCCTGAAAATATAACTTTTTTTTTTCTTTTACAGTTCAGCTAGTCCTATTAATATCTAAACCTCTTTCCCCACATTTTCTCAGTTTGGATTAGAATTAGATATAGTAAGATAATCCAAATTTGGAAAATATATAATGCATAAGGTAACAGTAATCAAAGAAAATCACAAGACCAAGACCAGAAACTTTAACAAATTTGAAAGCAACATGGTTTCAATGTGTAAAATTTTATTTACAAATTACCACAAAGACAGAAAAAAAATAAAAAACAAACCCTAATTGTTCCAATCTGAATTATTCCTCTATCAAATTATATTTTGTAAATTATTTATAAAATGTACAGTACATTTCCTTGACGTCCCATAATTTAGTCCTTTTGATTAAAAAAATGTGCTTGACAAATGTTCAAAAAAGCTTTTAACCTGAAAGTACAGCATTATGTACATTTTAACAGATACAAACAAAACAATCATCAGCAAAAATAAAAATAACCCTAATTCTAACAGTACCATGAACCACAAAAATCACAGAATTAAATAAAATACATTTAAAACATCTGTCACAGCATTTATTGTAGGCCATGTATTTATATAAAAACAGTATTCAGCATGTAGTTTCAATTTTATAAAACCATTTAAATCAGAAGACTATGACTTGCTTTGCACATCAGTTAATATTTACAGCATGTTGACCTGAAGTAGTTTGTATAAGGCACAAGGAAAGAGAAGACAAAGATAAAATAAATTTAATAAAAGGAATTGAAGTACAGCAACAAACAATAACTACCCCTATAGCTAGCTAACCCTCCCTCCCTGAAAACACTTTTCACCAGAAATGAGACTCCAGTTATCAAGTGTACTCAACAGTAGTACTCAAACAATCTTTTATTCAATTAAATATCATCCAAATGCTCTGTGTATTGAAGAATATGAACCTCAGTAAATTGAATTGTTTAGCTAGGCCTTCTCAGAAAAGTTACTTGAGTGGTCCTAGGTTGAGGTTAATGAGATTCTAAGAAACAGCCTTGCAAATATAAATACGCAATCATCAGTACTGAAAATATATCAAAGGAAGGTTGACCTTTAAAAATAGAAGTCCTTCAAGATTTTCTAGCAATGGCCGGGACTGATTCAGGGCACAGTTGAGACTTGATGTGCTAAAAAGTGTGTCTGCTGGTACAATGCTGGGTGGACAACCCACATAGCGTACAGCTACTTTGGCAAGTTCAGGCCACAGTAACTTCTTTAGGTTCCAATAATCCAGAGGATCACAACTCTGGTCAAGAATGTCTTCCTCCAAATACTCCAGCACGGCAAGCTCCAATGATTTTGGTCTCTCCTCCTGCTTGATTTTCTGTCTAATGTCATCCATAAGAGCCCAAAGGTTTTCTTTGTTTGAGGCCAAGCTGTTTGATGAAGCTGGTATTTCACTGCATCCATTTGACAGTGGTCTTTTAGTCTCAGCAGAGTTAGACGTAGACACCTCAAGCTCTTGTATGAGGTCATGCTTACACTGATCTGCCTCTTCCTCAGTAAAAAGGGAGGTCTTATACCTCGGGTCCAACATGGTTGCCCATATGTACCTGGGGTCATGAAGTGTAGGGGACATTTTAGCCACCATTGCTTCCTTTAAAGACTTGAGCATATTGTCAATACCCATGGTCTCATCAAAAAGCATATCTATTTTTCGGTTGAGTATGTGAATGAGTGGAACGACCTGACCTAGTGTTGCTGTGCGATTGCTCATCTCTCTGCAGGCTACCTCAAACGGCTTAAGAGCATTGCAGACTGACTGCATGACTTCCCACTGGTCACAGCTTATCAGTTCCCTGAAATTGCACTCTATTGACATCTCATCAATGGCTTTCTTTTGCTCTACTAATCGCTCAAGCATAAAATACGATGTTTTCCACTTAGAGGGAACATCCTGAACCAGCTGGTTTTCAGGTAACAGATAAGCTTTTTGCAACTCTGCCAACTTCTCCTTTGCTTTAGCAGAACGATGCACTCTCTCACAGATTTTCCGAGCAATACTAAGCAAGTTCTGAACCATCCTCTGACTTTTTATGGCTTCATTAACAATGAGGTCTATACTATGAACAAAACACTGCATGGTGGTGTGATCACTGCTCTCTAGTATGCTTCCAATAGTTTGATTATCTGTTACAGTAAATCCAATTTTAAGGCCTGAAGAACCAATCCAGGTGTCCCAAAGATATTCAAGCTGCTTATGTATGTTCAGCACATTGTAGTCACAGTCAATTGAAGAAACACCAAGGAGGGCTGAGCAATGGAAATCTTGCCCCTGAGGCAGAACTTGAGACTCAAACGTTACCCAGTGGGCTGTAAGAATCAAGTACTCTTGAGTTTGGCTGCTCACCCAAACACTTGTCGTGAAATGGATGATTCCACCTTCAGCCTCCTTGAGGTGGGTCAGAACTACTTCTTTCACGCTTCCACACATTTCTGGTATTGCAGTGCTGGTAAAGTAGGAGGAGGAAGGTAGAGAATACTGTGGCTGAAGGTATTCCAGTAATCTGTTCAGGCCAACATTTTCCACTACAGTTGATGGCTGAAGATCCAGTGCAAGCATTTCTGCAATGAGTTTGGTGAGTTTTTTGGCAGCTGGGTGGCATTCACTGAACTTCTCTGCAATCTCCTCAAAAGAGGAAATGTCCATGAGCTCCTGCTTAACTTGAATTTCAGCAGATGACACATCACCTGAGATATTTCTATTATTTTCAAGCACATTCCCATGAAATCTCTGCATATGCCTAAATAAGCAACTAGTGCCTAAATTGGTTGTCTTTTTGCCTCTGCTAATTGTGCGGCTACAGTGCAAACAGACCACCTTTGTTGGGTCTGCAGAGGAAATAGAAAAGTGATTCCATAGCTTTGAAGTCTTTTTGCTGAAAACAGGCAGGGTGTGATGTTTGTTCTCAGCAGCAGGACTGTCCGTTGTATTTGTTGCCATGTCGTTCTCTGCAGCAGGAGTACAATGGGGAGACTGAGGTGAGGAAACTTTGTCAGTTGTGCTTTTTTGGGTTTTGAGAACACCAGGATGCCGTCGCATCAAATGTCTCATTAAACAGCTTGTGCCAAAGTCCCCTCGTTTACCACGGCTTATGACACAGGGACAATAACGACACAAAGCTTTGAGTTGGTCAACAGGAGAGACGATGAAATGATGCCATACTTCTGATTTCACCCGTTTCATTATTTTCTTGTTTTGTTGAAAAACTGAGCTCTGATCTTGGGGTATGCTGTGTCCCTCAGTGTGTTTGTCTGGTGAGGATGACAGAGGTATATTTTCCCCTTTCAGTCTAAAAGATGCATCAGATGAGGACTCTTGTCCAGACTGATATGTAGCAACAGTTGCCTCATCCTCAAGAGTCATGTGCTCACTGTCATCATTGGGCACATCGTCTGATATAGCATCAGAGCGATGGGAGGTACAGAGGAACTCCTTTTTGACCTCTGCGGAATCTTGTGTGCGAGAGAGCAATGTTGGTGGAGTGTTGTAAGGCGGAGGAATACTTGAGCCCTGTCCATTTTCTTCAATGACTATGTCTCGATGGGCTCGCCACATGTGGCGAATAAGGCAGCTCGTCCCCAAGTCTTTCCCATTTTTGCCACGACTGAACTCATTCATGCAGTGAATACACACTGCTTTCGAGCTGTCAGTAGGGGATAAATAAAAGTGTTTCCACACTGCTGAGCGCCGCCGGGAACTTGAGCTCTTAGGGGCTGATACAGGGCATTCATTCCCCAAGTCAGTGGCATCGTCATTATGGTTGTTTAAGGAATGTGGGGATGGAACCACACTAGAGTCACTCTTGATGCTTTTTTCTGCTTTTGGTTTGACATTTTGTAAAGAGTCTTTGGACACCATGTCTGTGGCCTCGGCTAGAAAAGAGGACAGTGAAGTATGATTGTCTGTAGGGGGCTTGATGCTTACAGACAAGTCTCCATTGTTTGGTGATATATTGGGAGGTATTAAAGATGAATTATTGGACAAATTACTTAACGAGTCACTGTCTTGCAGAAGAACAGTGGGGTGAGCCCTTCGCACATGCCTCATTAAACAACTAGTACTGAGATCTTTCTCGTTTTTACCCCGACTGAACTCTTTCATACAGTACATACAGATTGCTTTGGTACCATCACGTGGTGATATGAAAAAATGGTTCCAAGCAGGGGATTTTTTTCTAGGGTTAAGGGGACTTCTTATGGATGATAGAAGGCTTTGTGTGACAGCATCCATTGCGACATCATACAGAGTACTGGAGTACCCACTGAACAAGCTACCATAATCATCATCATAACCTCTGGTGGCAAAGGGGCCAAAGGCCCCATCAAATGACAACTTTTCATCATCCTGAGCGATTTCACCCATTTCATTTGGTTCTGCTTTGATACATACACTTGTTTCAATTTCTGAATTATTTATTTCAATGTTCTGGCTCCTATTTGAAATAGTTGGAGATGTTTGAGAGTCATGTTTTTCACAACTTTCTGCTGTTGAATCCCCTGTTGAAAGTCCATCGACCTCAGATCCATCTTCCTCTATGCCCTCAAATGACAAAGACACCAAAGAGGAATCTTTTGCCAGTGTCTCAGAGGGACAAGTATGTGGTTCTGCTTCCAATACCTCTTGAGGAGTACTTCTGTATGATTTAAACACATAACCATCTTTCCCTTCGATTTTTAAACAGGCTCCTTTGGCCTCTATTCTCTTGTTATCTTTGGAGCCATTATGCTCGTGACTTAAATCCTCAGTTTTCTGTGAGAGGCTGTCCTCTCCGTCCATTATTGCAGAAAGAATTTCTGCAGGGAAAGAAAACTTTTTCTATTCAAAGCAGCTTTTTAAGAGTTCAAGTGTCATGGATGTGGCTCTTTCTTCCATCCAGATGTTTACTTTAACATGTTATATCTGAGCCCAGATGCAACAGATATATTGACCTCCATTTAGGATAGTGTAAATCGCTTGTGTTCATTTGTAGAATCTGAAAAATTAGATGGGAGATAGAAGAACATTAAAATAATAAAAAATACAATTAACAGTATAAAGGACTCAAAGTTCATCTCAACTGGATGTGTTATTAAAAATTTTATATACACAATGACAAAAACATATAACAAACATAACTCCAAGCCACTTTTTATAGGTAGTTTTTGTAAGACATTATTGTTAGTTATTAGTAATTAAATTATTATTATTATGGTCTATCTGTTTGAATCAGTCTGATGATTTAACAACGAAATCACTTGACTGACCTGAACTGCAAGTTATCATTACTTTCAGTGATATCAGTCTTGAAAAGTAGTTTTGTGTATTCAAGGTAGGTTTGGGCGATAAAACTGTATCGATATTTATCGACGGTACACTTTCTTCGATAACTATATAAAAAAAATGTTCGCCATAGTGCACGATATAGGCACATGCTATGAGTGGCGCAGACAGCACACACAAACATGAGTGCTGTGCCTACCTGTGATGAGGAGATTGTGAATAAAAAAAATTTATATTAGTAGAATTTAAAATAAACATTTGCATTTTAATGCAAAAATAGTACAAACGAATGTTAGGTGTGCATCAGGGAGCGTCATCAGTGGAGCACGAGATGCGGTGATGATGATATAAGTGACATTGTAGTTTAATGCATTTGTTAGTCTAGCCCACGAGATGCGCAGTTGCTGCGTTATTCATTCAAAATATTAGAGAAACATAGTAGCTCAATGCGTAGAAGATCTTGATTAGGTTAAAACCGAAACAAAGCCATTCACACAGAACGCATATTCAGCACATTTTCTAGACAGACAAATATGACTGCTGCACTTGTGTCACACAAGAGTTGTATAGGAAGCCATGCAAAGTTAAAACGGTTTAAACTTTTAGATAACACGTCACGAATTTGTGGAGGTTTATTCCTTTTCCCTGCGTCTCATATGTTTTTAAAGGCAATCTGTGTGATAGGCGATTCGGCTCTTTGTATTAAGCAATGCATAAATACGTGATGCTGTTTTGTTCATAATTGTTTATGTAATATACAAAATTATATTTGATTTATATGAGTTAATTTAAACGTAAAGCACGGTTTTTTATAGACAGTTATTTCCTTGTGTTGACAATTTAATGTGCTGCATTATTTTGCTTATTGCACCCTCCTGAGGCCTCGGGAAACAAGCCAAAAGTTTAACCTATTTAACCTGTTAACTGTCGGTTCCACTTTTTGTGCATAGACCTGAAAATTACATTTCCAACTTAAACTGTTATAAGTTTTGAATGCTTTGGACCACAGACATAAGGTTGGTCTCTCTTTAAAGAAGACACTTGGCAGATTATTGCAGAAGGGAAAAAAGTTATAAAGATTATATAACAAAAACGTTATGGAAGTTTAAGTTTATGAATATATAAAATGTAATAATTTAAATATTTATATTTTATATAAAAAAAATATATTTTACAAAACATGTTTTACTCAAACGGCTATAAAATCAAAACCAAAATTCTGAACAAGTTATGTTCCAAATTTGAGGTTGATATCTCAAAAAATTAGCTTTCAGTGAGATTTTGTTTGGGCGTAGTACCAAGCTTTTCCCCTAGATGACCATCAAACCCCATTAGTAACCATTTAAGGGCGCCTTCATTTCCATATACGGTTTGAGTGATCGGAAACATGTTTTTCCATACTTTTCTCAATATTTATGAAGTAGACATCACAATCAGAAGTATTAAGGGCAGTATGGCAGTATATGATTTCCATTCAACCAAAAAAACCCCCACAAAAGACATGCTACGAGAACCCTGGACTTGCGTTATAGTTCACAATGTATCAAAAATGGAGAATCTATTGTTTTTATTCTACATATTCAAAACACTTTTAGACCATTTTTTCTCAATAAATAGAATGGATGTTATCTTTTGAACACTCTCCATGAAAAAGAATAAAGATTTTTACAGATTTTTCATGAGAATCACTATTTCAAAGTAAAGGTCAGAACGCACTCTCTGACTCGGAGGAGTACTATTCGTGCATATTAATAAATTACAGTTATATATTGAAAAAAATGTCAAAAATCAGTCACCAAATATCAAAACTGGAGTGTTTAAGCTTTCAAACGATATATAGTTTGTCAAGATTACTTTAGGTTCAGACTAAGATATTACTGTTTAAAACATGTAATGGCCAGTGACAGTTAACAGGTTAATCTGCATATAAAACATTAGAAATGAGATGTTTAATTTTTATTTTGTGTTTGACTGTTAAAACAAACAGAATGTGTTGTTTGTCTCAATAAATTGAGTTAATTTAAAAATACAGTGGTTGAAATGTAAAAAAAAAATTCTATTGCTCTTGGTTTAAAAAAAAAAGTTTATAAAAAATGTCAATAATTATCGATACCGAATGATATGAAACATTATATCATTGATACATTTTTATATTGCCCAGCCCTAATTCAAGGTTTGTGAAATTCACTGACTGGTTTTGTGGAACTCACTCTCTGCCAAGCTCTGCTGTCACGCTTTTATACCAGCCACCGTCAAAAAAGGTCATCCAAAAGGTTTTCGTAATACCATAGAAGACTATCCAAAATGTAAACCAGAACAACTTTAATTGCTGGATATCTCACTAGTTAGATAATGGAAAATTATATTGTATTTATATATGTATTTTATTTAAACCATAACAGCCAAAACAGACAGTTATTGAGATCTCCCATTATATCACATATCACCATAATTACCTTATTTGTGGCCAGCATTACTATTGGTGCATTTATATTTGGGATCAGTAGCAATGATCGATCATACATGTATATTATATTACAATAGGGCTGGACGATATGGCCAACATTTATATCATGATATATTTCTTAATTTCAGTCGATACGATATAATTACGATATCGATATGAACACTATTAAAACAAGCCTCATAAAAACTGCCAAGAATGCCCACAACAGATTTAACTGTTGTTTAAGCCTGAACTACTATAGGCTAACATACACTACCAGTCAAACATTTTTGAACAGTAAGATTTGAAATGTTTTTAAAGAATTCTCTTCTGCTCACCAAGCCTGCATTTATTTGATCCAAAACACAGCAAAAACAGTAACATTTTGAAATATTTTTACCATTTAAAATAACTGTTTTCTATTTGAAAATATTTTAAAATGTAATTTATTCCTGTGATTTCAAAGCTATATTTTTAGCATCATTACTCCAGTTTCATGTAGGGTTGGGTATCGTTCGGATTTTATCGATTCAGATTCCTCTTATCGATTCCGATTCCCAGTTTTGATTCCAATGTGATTAAATAATGATATCAAACATTTATCTTCTGTCTCTTTTTTGCAAACCATTTATTGGAGCTGAATACCATGAACAAAAATCAACAGGCTACATAAAAACTTTTCAAGAGCTGTTTGTGTGCAAAATAGAACTGCATGATTCTGGATAAATTGAGGGTTTTTTTCCCCCAATGGAAGTTCTCTCATGACTCTGAAGAAAAAAAAAAAACATTAGCCAACTACACAAAATCACATGTAATTTATGAATGAATGATTGATTAACTCACTCAAGAGGTACTTGTTTCATTACTGGATGAATCAGCGTTCTTGAACGAATCTCTTGTATGATTCAAAGACAAATACATTTTAACAGCCCCTTTTCGCCACCTACTGGCGTAACAATGTAATCGATAAATCTTCATTTGAATTGTCAAATTACTTTCAAAAGGGGATTTACTACCATACACATCGTACACACAGTTTATATCTGAACTATAAACTTTTATCCCAGTACTTCTGTGATTTGAATGTTTGTAACAGCAATAATGATGCTGTGTGGCTGAAAAGACTGAAGCGGTTTCATTCACGACAAGACAGCTGCTCTCTTTAGGTCAATGGCAGCACGAATGCAGATTTAAATGTTCAAATCACACTGGTGTGATCGTACTCTGCACGGATGAACCAAGTGATCACAACATTGATCGCACACGCGAAAGGTGGAGGAATGAAACAGACGAATCATTGTAATTTAGGAATCACGTTGGGGTTTGAATCGCATTCACGATCTTTAATGATCTATTCAATTAAAGTGCTTTGTCATGTTGGTGGTGACACCTCTCTTGCAACATGTTTAGCTATCACAGATATTATACTTTGATTTTTTGTCTTCGGATCACAAATGTAACCAAACTTTGGAGCGCTTAGCTTAGCGAGCACGGTCCTAGCAGATCGCTAGGTCCGATCCTCACAGATGAAGAAAAACAAATGCATATGAATCGATAGGCGGAATCGAAATTTTAATTTGACAACAAGTATCCGATTCTGGAATCTGAATCGATTTTCGATTCCCAACCTTAGTAGTCACATGATCCTTCAGAAATCATTCTAATATTCTGAGTTGCAGCTCAAAAAACATTTATTATTATTTTGTTGAAGACAGCAGAGTCGAATGTTTTCAGGTTTCTTTGATGAATAGAAATTTCAGAAGAACAGCATTTATCTGGAATAGAAATCTTTTGTAACATTATACATGTCTTTATCTTCACTTTTGATCAATTTAAAGCATCCTTACTAAATTAAAGTATTCATTTCTATAATTTCTTTCCAATAAAAAAATAAAATAAAAAATAAATCATACTGACTCAAAGCTTTTGAATGGAATAGTGTATAATGTTACAAAAGCTTTTTATTTCAGATAAATGCTGATCTTTGGGTCTTTCTATTCATCAAAGAATCCTGAAAAAAAAATGTACTCAACGGTTTTAAATATTGATAATCAGCAAATCGGCATATTAGAATGATTTCTGGATCATGTGACACTGAAGACAGGAGTAATGATGCTGAAAATTCAGCTTTGATCACAGGAATAAATTATATTTGAAAATATATTCAAATAGAAAGCAGTTATTTTAAATAGTAAAATAAATGCAGGCTTGGTGAGCAGAAGAGAATTCTTAAAAAAAAAACAAAAAAAAAACATTAAAAATCTTACAAACATCTAAAAATCTTTGACTGGTAGTGTAGGCTGATTATTCTTATAGATTGAAACAAATGTGCTTTAGCCAGTATAAAGAGTATGAAAAGTGCTCTGAGTTTCTGCAGAAAACAAAAACAAAAAACAACAAAAACATGTTGCTGGAGACGGGGTTATTGAAAATGCAAACTGATTCTCTGCCAGCAGGAGGCGCTTTGGGGTTTCTCCAGTAATGGCTGTAATCAGCTCTGCTCATGAACGCTTCCTTATCAGATAAAATGAAAATGCCATCGAAACTTTTCTGAAGACAGTCGGTTCCCTTCAGAGATACATTCATATAAAACATCCGCGCCACGTTTTGATTTTGAAACGTGCAGTGCTCGTTTATTCAACGAACGCCACAAATAAATCAATGTATGGGAAACACTGTTAATGTATATCAAAATATCGGAAATGTTTTTAAAAATCATATCACCGTTATTGAAATAAATTATATTGCGATGCATACTGATATTGAATTATTGTCCAGCCCTATATTACAATACAACTCATTCATTCCTGTGAACATGACAATGATACTTTAAAATGAATGGTAAAATTGTGACCTGTCCAACATTGAAATAATTATATAACCTACGTAAGGCTGCTATGGATGCCTAAAAGTCAGTAATGATTTTGTGCACTTTGAAGCCTTCTAAATGGGTTGTGCTTGCGAAAGCACGGTACATCTAATCTGGACCTGTAACTACACAGAGGTATGAGAAAGATATACTTTTGTAGCGTCTGGACCACTCGAACACACAATATATATTTTGTTAGCTAGATTTCACAAATACTTTGTAACACCCCAGGACGCCGAACAATATCTACACATACTTAATTTCTTGAATTGCAACAATGCATATTGACCTAATAGGCAGTGGCGTATGGGACACTCCCACAGCCCCTGCGGTGCATGGGGGCCCTGGCCTTTTGGGGGGCCCCACCGCAGGACATTCTAAAAGGCAGTGCTTCGAGACATTGCAAAAGACGCTAGACGTGAGTGTAAAGGTAGTGCAGTGGAGCGGGCTTAATGTTCTAAAACAACAACCGGGGAAAATCAATTGTTTTTCTCACATTTCACTTGTCATAAACACTATACTTCTAAGTAGAGCACGACCGATATATCGTTTTGCCGATATTATCGGCCGATATGAGCCCGTCGCCGATATATCGGTATCGGCGAATATGACGCCGATATGAACTTTTTTTTTACAGAACATATAATGCAGATAAAATGCTTGAAATGGTGTAATTACTTAGTCTGTCCAGCAGAGCGCGCTCCATTGTTTGCTACTGGCGACCTGGATGAAATGCTTTAAAGCTTAAGTCAATGGAAAACCATTGAAACTTTGAACGGCCATATCTCCATAACGGCGCGGCGAATCCGCACCAAATTCGGGGATCTTTTCAGCTCAAGGAACCCTCTCGAACGCGAATCAAGTGTACGTCTCGAGGCCCTCTTTCGAATGAGACCACCCCCGCGTGGATAGCCCCCGGGGTTCGGGAGTTACGGGTGATTAAATTCGCGGTCCGGCACTGACCGATCTAGCGATCTCGGGGGGCTACCGACACGCGGAGGGTGGTGTTCGAGAGGGCTCCTCAAGCTGAAGGGATCCCCCGAATTTGGTGGAGATCCGCCGGCGCGTTCGCGAGATAGTGACACCAGACAACACTTTCCCTTCAGTAAGGAGGTTTCTTGTTAAGGCAGCATTCACGCGTTGTCTTATTCGACCGTAAGTGCCCTGAAATTCTGCCATGAATCCAGTTCCAAGGGAACATACACGTTACATTCAAAGGGCATTAAAGTGTGCGAGACGTGAATTTATATTGTATTTATTTACAGAGGTAGGGGAGAGAGGGGCACAATGTAACACTTTTTGACTTTCTCAGTTTGTGTAAATCCACATGGGGTTCAGAATATATAT